>NC_036866.1:48555948-48584129 GCF_002910315.2 Salvelinus sp. IW2-2015
CATTAATACAGGTAACAAATGGAGGACAGAGGAGCCTCTTAAAGAAGAAGTTACAGGTCTGTGAGAGCCAGAAATCTTGCTTGTTTGTAGGTGACCAAATACTTATTTTCCACCATAATTTGCAAATAAATTCATAAAAAATCCTACAATGTGATTTTCTGGATTTTTTTTCTAATTTTTTCCGTCATAGTTGAAGTGTACCTATGATGAAAATTACAGGCCTCTCTCATCTTTTTAAGTGGGAGAACTTGCACAATTGGTGGCTGACTAAATACTTTTTTGCCCCACTGTAGATTCCCCCCCGGCCCGCCGAGAAGAGACCAGAAAGAGGGATGCCGGCCACAGCCCATTATGATCGACATGCTATGTTACCAGGTGAAGGAAGAAATTCTCAGAGCAGCAAGAGAGAAGACAGGTGACATGGCAGGGATCTACAATTATGTTCTTCCTAGACTATTCTAAACGAGTTAACGACCGGAGGATGGCATTCAAACATGTCAAAATCGATCTAAAGTCGCCGAGGATCGAGTTCATGCGTTTTCTGCGTTTTCCTGCTACACTGGAGACCAAACTCAAGGGAGCCAAGATCACACGTTTGACTGACAAGACGAAGCATCAGCCTTCATCCAGAGAAGATCTGCCAGGGAGGACCGCTGAATCCAGAATTATATTGGATGCAGGACTATCAACGTCTGTCTGACAAGTGCCTTTGACTTTGCATTGCTATGATTAGACTCAGCCCTAGAGCTGGATTTGACTGGACTGTTTCTTACCCGTAGGTTCTTTTTTTGGGGGGGGTTTGTTCAACATCACACTAGCTAGCTGGCTAACATTAGCTAGTCAGATAACTTGCTAAATAGCGATTTTCGTAAATTAACTTTATGACAAAAAAATATGCACTAACGTTTGTCTCTACATTAACTAACATATTCCTCTCAATTGTAAATGTTTTTCTTGACTCGTTATGACGTTATAACAACTTACATCTGGTTCCACCGTAATGTTTTGTCAGCCATATTTGTTGAAGAACGCCACAAAGGCAAAGGGTCGCTCGCTTCAAAATTCGTCATTGGAACCACTCGATATGATTGGTCATTTAAAACCTTGGGAGCCAAATGCATAATGAGTTTTCTAACTCCCCCTTGTGATGGTCTGGAGCAATGAAGCAATTAACCCGTGGGGAGTGGCTCCAATAATGTATCATCTGCTACAGGAGCAATTGTATATCCCTATAAATAAGATTAAAGTACATATATAGATACAGTACCAGTCAAAGGTTTGGACACACCTACTCATTCCAGGGTATATTTTTTGTGGAACTGTAAGAATGAGCCCAGTGTTGAGGGACTCTGACATCCCAGGGGCATTACACACCTCAATAGCAGGGCATTAAATCACACATTCACAACCAGGGTTAAAAACAGGTTATCACACTGACAGCCAAAACAACGAGTTTTCACCATAAAGACACAACAGCCGCAAAGGAAGGTATTAACACAGACCAAAGCAACAACATGAGCACACATCATTCTGAAAGCAGAAGAAGACTAGAGGAAAGGGTATGAACAAAGCAGCACAATGCAAACAGTAGCTTGGAGCCATGGAGCCAAGACTGTGACTGCACTGGGTTTGTGTCCTTGTGTACACTGTCGCCCTCTAGTGACGTCTGAGTTAAATGCCTCGTGTCCACTCACACATTGGAAAATATTGGTGGGGATTAGGGTTAGGGGGCAGGTCTTACTAGGATACAACTGTGGTTGAAAGGTGGGTTGAGGCGTCATTCTAGGAGAGACAAACTGAGGAACTTTGACTGGCTGTGCTGAGGTGGGGGTGGTGGTGGCCTGCACCTGAGACAAAACCACAGCAAATACTGTATTCTCTACTGGAGCTGCAGACAACAGTTAGATCTGAAAAAATATTTGAATTCCGCAGGTAGTTTTACAGAGAGAAAGATGAGTTTGTGCCAAGTGCCACCACTGCCTCAAAGCACCTCCTCATTAAGAGACATTCTCAATTTTGGCCATGCATATTTCCATACAAACATGTTCAACCCACCTTGCTCTAAGAGACTTTGTAAAACAGAAGAAAAAAAAGGTTGAATATTTACTGCTTAATTTGAACACACTCTGGGTACCCCAAACTGCCACCAGTTACAAGAGAAAGAGTTTGAAAGAGTTGAACTACAAAGGATGACAATGATAGTACTGTAAAATGTACAGGAAGTGAATGCCCCTTACCACAACTGGATTCTTTGACACCAGTCGCACGGACTCTGAACCCTGATTGATCAACCTGCTGGCCACCTGGAGGTTGACTGGTGTGTTTCGGGAGATGGAGTTGTCAGAGATGATGGCGCCGGGCTTGGAGGTGTGGCTGATGGCAGTGACCGTGGAGGGGGGCTGCACCACGACAGAGGCAGGCATGGTGGGAGTGGCAGCTTTCAGCACTAGAGGTAGAGTCTTAGTGGTGATGACTGGGGTGACTGCCAGCATCTTCTGACAGCGAGAGGAGAGAAAAAATACAATTAAATAAATAGTTGATAAATCAGAGTGCAGAGAGACAGAAGAGAGAGAAATTAGATGAGATGGGGTCAAAAAAAGGGAGTGGAAAAGTGAGCATAATAATGCCAAATCCAACAAATATGAACTAATGTGAAGCCCAGTGACTCACTACTAAGGCTACATTCATTAAACCATTCCCTGGAGGAGGGAATCTTTCCTCCCGATTATATCAAACGCCACAGGAAATCTGCCAGCCGAGCACGTACATCTCACTAAGAGCTGGAGATAAATCTACAGTCATGAATGACGGAGGATTTACAACATGGCTGTGTCTGTCTAGCCGGGAACGTGGTCCGCGAGGTCATGGGAACGAAGAAGTACTACCTGAAAGAACTGGCATGGCTGAAGGTCATCTGATAACGTAGCTAATGCCAGTACAGAGAACCATCCAGAGTATCAGGGACTTTATCTTAGCATGATTCTTCACTCTCTATCTTTATAGTAGTATATGATTGTGAACACTGACAGGTTTGGGGCTTTTCAGGGCAGGCTAGTGTTGCAAACTTTCCCAAACTGCCTAGGTTTTCCATAAATCCTGGTTGGAGGATTCCTTGAATCAGGAGAGAATAAGTTATCCAACAAGAAATCATCCAAATGGTATTTCTGAAAAACCTGGGAAAGTTTCAGGAATGTTTCTAGGCTACTGCAAAGTTATGACACAACAAGCCTTTGTGCAACATAACAAGCAGCTGAGTTGAGCTAAGGTTGACAGTGTCTGTGGACTTGTGTGGCTACCTGCTGCAGGGCCTGGGTGTGTGTGGTCTGCTGTAGGGCCAGCAGAGTGGCAGAGGAGGGGATCTGGAGGACGTGTTTGTCTGCAGCCGGCACCTGCACCGTRACCTCTGGCTCCTGTTTCACCAGCAGGTCCTTCCTCAGCTGCTCCACAACGCTTTTCTGGAGGACAGAAGTGAGAGGGGGAGAGAAAGAGGGGGAGTCAAAGAGGGGTGAAGGATGGTGAGAGAAGAGTGGGAAAAGAGCGGTGAAGAGCATGGAGAGGGAGGGGTGATGGGGAGAGAAGAGGGGATGAAGGGAGAAGAAACAAGATGAAGGAAAGCGGATTGAATAAAACTCCAATTGAGTTTAGTGTCACTGTTCCCTTTAAATGTTCTGTACCCTTTTTTGGCCATAACCCCAACCGGTGATTAACAATGTATTATGGTAACTACTCAAAAGTCTCTTATATCAACATTTGCTAACAACTGGTCGTCAAATCAAGTCACTTTCATTGTTCCACGTTGACATAGTTAAAGGTTAATTCATGTTGAGAATACCGAAATGTGGCTTTAAGACCAAACCAACTTTTGTGACTTAAATTTGAGGCCAGGGGCTCTGACATTTCACTTTGACAACAACTGCAGTTCTCACAAGAGCAAAATACCAAATTAGCATCTGCAGCAATGCCAAGTCATTTCAATAGTTAATTCCGCTACTACGCTAACACAAAACGATTTTCCCGACAGGGAATTAGACCTGCTCTGAGGAGGGGTAGAGACTGGGGAGCAGAGGAACAGGCAAGTATGAAATAAGTACTGTTGCAGTGCACTCTCATTCGTTCTAGTAAATATTAACGCATGGAATAGGCCTTAGGCCATTGAATATGCAGTCACTGTGTCAAACCAATAAGTGTGCGTACTTCCAGAAATGCTTACTTCCAGTTGCTTCTCTTTGTTTTGTTTTGCTCATCATATTAGCTGCAGTATGCATAGAGCTGCCTTTCACACTTTACTTGACACCCAGTGTCATAACACGTTATCTGTGACATTGTCATAACCTGTCATAATATGGTAATAACACTGTCATGACGCATTTAAATCTGTTGTGACATATGGCATTATTTTATGGCTGGTTACAACCCCATACATAAGTGACAAAACCCACAACACCTACCACACCATAGCTTACTTATCAACAGTATGTTTATGTTATATAACATTTTCTGAAACTGACCACATTAAATTATCATTGTAATTGCGCACAAATTGATGTCAGACATCCCTACCCCAATGCTCTGTTGCTGATGACTGGGATGAATACAGGAGCAGGACGAGAAACCCTCTTTTTGACTGATGACTGACATAAGGGCATGCACGTGATAGGCCTATCTGGCTTATATGATTATGATGGTCATAATGCTTCTTGACAGTGTCATAAAGTGTATTTTCTTTGTCCAAGTAAAGTGACCGAGGATGGTCATAACCCGTGATAAACTAGATTCAGCCAGGGGCCAATTTTCTTTTTTTTTGCGGATGGTCAGGGGGCCAGAACATAATAAAACAAATAGATTAAAAATTAACTTCAAGAAGCCTAAACAGATATAATATTTGACTAAACCTTGATTACATTTGGGGACATTCCCCTCCGTAGGGTGCCGTCTTTTGGATGGGATGTTAAAATGGGTGTCCGGACTCTCAGTGGTGTCATGACTGTCCACGAAAATCCAAAAAGATCAGATTTGCAATGAATAACTTCAATCAGATGGAAATAACTAGTGGGGTTTACACAACTCACGTCCTGATGTAAATCAAGGGATAAGATCCAGGCCTGCGCTCTCCAAATTCACCAAAGGACTGTGCTTTGTCTCAACAGACCTTTTTCCCGCAGAAACTCTAACACGTTCAAAAACAAATACTGGAACAATATTTCTAGTATATAATGTGGGGAATGGTCAGAGGCGATCTATAGTCATTTTGTTTGTTCTTTTGTYATGTCATTATACATTTTATAAAGGAAATACTGTAACTTGGAAAGTATACCCACTACATATTTGAAGTTTCCATACTGTGCGTTGTGATTGTAATATTAAAAATGATTAGTGTTTTTGTTAAGGAAGGGATGTGATTTAAGAAGTTATAAGAGATAATTGTTTTCCATAAGTTTGCACAGTGAGTAATCACCGCCCTGGAATGAGGTCGGGGAGRGTGCCAGCCTGCCGGAACGCCCCTTTCGAGCAAAAGGTATAAATTATGAGTTAAGAAAAAAACACATTGAACCAGAAAAAACGTGAAGCGGTAGCTTAAATGGTTTGAACATTGAATCTCAACATGAGGTTGACAAACTCACCTCCCGGACAATCACTGGTATAGCTAATATAGCTATTAGCTATACCGGACACTGTGTCCAGCCACAGTGTCCGATTTCAAAAAGGCTTTACGACGAAAGCACACCAAACGATTAGTTAGSTCAGCACCTAGTCGCAGAAATACACAGCCATTTTTCCAMCCAAAGAGAGGAGTCACAAAAAGCAGAAATAGAGATAAAATGAATCACTAACCTTTGATGATCTTCATCAGATGACACTCATAGGACTTCATGTTACACAATACATGTATGTTTTGTTCGATAAAGTTCATATTTATATCCAAAAATCTTAGTTTACATTGGCTCGTTATGTTCAGTAATGTTTTGCCTCCAAAACATCCGGTGATTTTGRAGAGAGCCACATCAATTTACAGAAATACTCATAATAAACATTGCTAAAATATACAATTGTTATGCATGGAATGTCAGATTTCAAAATAACTTTTCGGAAAAAGCACACCATGCAATAATCTGAGTACGGCGCTCAGACGACAAATTAAGCCATACAGATACCCGCCATGTTGTGGAGTCAACAGAAGTCAGAAATAGCATTATAAATATTCACTTACCTTTGATGATCTTCATCAGAATGCACTCCCAGGAATCCCAGTTCCACAATAAATGTTTGTTTTGTTCGTGAAGTCCATCATTTATGTCCAAATACCTCCTTTTGGAGCYCATTTAGTACACAAATCCAAACTCAYGAGGCGCGGGCAAGTCCAGGCGAAAGTTCAGAKGAAAAGTCATATTACAGTTCGTAGAAACATGTCAACCAAAGTATAGAATCAATCTTTAGGATGTTTTTATCATAAATCTTCAATAATGTTTCAACCGGAGAATTCCTTTGTCTGTAGAAATGCAATCGAACGCAGCTAACTCTCACGGGAGCGCGTAAGACTGAGCTCGTAGCACTCTGCCAGACCCAAACAGACTCAAACAGCTCTCATGCCCTCATCCTTCACAGTAGAAGCATCAAACAAGGTTCTAAAGACTGTTGACATCTAGTGGAAGCCTTGGGAAGTGCAATATGACCCCATAGACACTGTATATTCGATAGGCAATGACTTGAAAAATTACAAACCTCAGATTTCCCACTTCCTGTTTGGATTTTTTCTCAGGTTTTTGCATGCCATATGAGTTCTGTTATACTCACAGACATCATTCAAACAGTTTTAGAATCTTCAGAGTGTTTTCTATCCAAATCTACAAATTATATGCATATTCTAACTTTTAGGACWGAGTAGCAGGCAGTTTACTCTGGGCACCTTTTTATCCAAGCTACTCAATACTGCCCCCCAGTCACAAAGAAGTTAAAGAAGTTAAGTAGGATCATCCTGTTACTCTGCTCACACATCGTATTACGCTACTCTCATCACCGCATTGGGGAACCATCGATACAGCTGGCTAATCCTATCTTCAAAGAAGCATCATTAGGAGTGAATGGAAGGAAAATCAACTCATAAGATCTGTTCAGGACTACACGACAAGTCACCGGACAACTACGAAGAAGGACAACAGGAGAAGAGTTGTTGGAACCATTTCGGACAATCAAATCAAACTTTATTTGCCACATGTGCCGAATACAACAGGTGTCGACCTTACAATGAAATGCTTACTTACAAGCCCTTAACCAACAATGCAGTTCAAGAAAGAGTTAAGAAAATATTTACCAAATAAACTAAAGTAAAAAAATATATAAAATGTAACAATAAAATAACGAGGCTATATACAGGGGGTACCGGAACTGAGTCAATGTGCGGGGGTACAGGTTAGTCGAGGTAATTTGTATATGTAGGTAGGGGTAAAGTAGATAATAGATAATAAACAGCGAGTAGCAGCAGTGTAAAAACAAATGGAGGGGGTCAATGTAAATATTCCAYATGGCCATTTGATTAATTGTTCAGTGGCAGGTAGCCTAGTGGTTAGAGTGTTGGGACAGTAACCAAAAAAATCWGTCGTTCTGCCCTTGAACYAGGCAGTTAACCCACTGTTCCCCGGTAGGCAGTCATTGTAAATAAGAATTTGTTCTTAACTGACTTGCCTAGCAAAATAAAGGTTAAATAAATAAAAGTCTTATGGCTTGGGGGTAGAAGCTGTTAAGGAGCCTTTTTGTCCTATACTTGGCATTCCGACATCGCTTGCCGTGCGGTAGCAGAGAGAACTGTCTATGACTTGGGTGACTGGAGTCTTGGACAATTTTTGTGACTTTCCTCTGACACCGCCTAGTATTTAGGTCCTGGATGGTAAGAAGCTTGGCCCCAGTGATGTACTGGGCCGTATACACTACCCTCTTTAGCACCTTACAGTCAGATGCCGAGCAGTTGCCACAGTGATGCAACCGGTCAGGATGCTCTCGATGGTGCAGCTGTAGACTTTTTTGAGGATTTGGGGACCCATGCCAAATCCTTTCTGTCTCCTGAGGTTTGAAAAGGTGTTGTCGTGCCCTCTTTACGACTGTCTTGGTGTGTTTGGACCATGATACAGTGGTTCCTCCTTTAAAAGTTGRGAGCTTGCACCACAGGACTTAAGAGGTACCTAGTGTCACAGCTTCATTGCTCCAGACCACCGCAAGGGGAGTTAGAGCACTCATTATGCATTTGGGTCCCAAGGTTTTTATATGACCAATCATATCGAGTAGTTCCAATGAWGAATTTGACGCAAGCCCCCCGTCGCTGGTGACTTTCTTCAGCAAAGATGGCTGACAAAACATTAAGTGGAAGCAAATGTAAGTAATTATAACATAACGAGTCAAGCAAAAGACGTACAATTGAGAAGAATATGTTAATGTAGTGTCAAACATATTTTTTTGTCACAAAGTTAATTTACAAAAATAGCTTTTTTTTTAGCAAGTTAGCTGACTAGCTAATATTAGCCAGCTAACTAGCTAGTGTTATGACATGAGTATGAAATTGTAATTCATGTTTAATGTTTTAGGGACTCCTGAGAAAACCAGCAAACCAGGCTGTCGTCTTGTGAAACAGTGGATGTAAAGAATCTAGCTAGCTAAAGCATTTACTGCAAATTGAATGTACAATTGTGTAAGCTTGCTTTGCTTATACTTGCCATGCAATGCAGCTGAAGTAACATAGCTAGCTAACTATTTACTTGCTTATTGTGTAGTGGAGGATAAAAATAAATGTATGCCTATGGATGTGTAGCTAGCTATAGTATGTAGCTGATCTGCGTATGGACCCTAAAACGTTTGGTATGAATATTAGTTCAGAACCTATGAACCTCAGCTATCATAGTTGTTGTATTGACTTCAAGACTGAATGGCATTAATGAAGCCTATGGATTGAGTAGAATATAATAACTTTATTGTGCCAAGGATGCAAGTCCTATATACATGCAGTTATTACCACACATGAGATCCCCACGTTGTATATTCACTGATCATGTACTCTTCCTTGGCAAATAAAGGTGAGGTTCAGGTATGAATCTCTGTGAGACATTCTTTTTCAGTCATATCRAATACCAGGTGTATCAAATTCCATTCTTTGAATGATGGTGTGTCTGCAAGTATGTATTACATTTATACACTTCAACAGTGTTTACCACTCCTGCTCCTGGGACATCAATGATTACACATTGTAACTATGCAATAGACTAGAGACATGATTTAAGTAAAGGCTGATTTGTAATTCATATATACATAAAAAAAAAACAGTACACTACACTTCCTATGCATATCTAACTCCCTTCATCTGCATTAATCTGAGGACACAGGATAGTATTTCAAAGAGATACTTAATTTCAACCAGTGGGGAATGTGAAACACTTTATTGAAAGTTCATTATCCAGGTGTTATAAATACATAATAAATGCATTATAAATATTATAATTGTAATATCATATTCTAAAATACAAGTTCAATCTGTACACTTCAATGCACATATGGTGTGCATTATAAAAAAAAAAGAGAAAGAAAGATGAGGTGGAAAGAGAGGTGTAGAAGACCGAAAGGGAAAGAGGTAAGAGCAGAGGAGCAGGGAAGACAGCATATGATTAATGAATTACAGTGCTACAGTGCTAGTGTCTCTAGCGGTGTCTCCTAACCAGCCAGTTGGCCCGAAGGTTATCTTAAGAGCGGGTGAGGTGGCGATGATGGAACTGGCTTCCTCTCTCACATCAAAACATACCTGCAGACGAGAGACAGATGGATAGAGAGGGAGCATGATTAAGCCTAGTTTTTTTTTTTATTCTAACACGGTCAGTCATCATAACATACAAACATATCAAGATAGCTAGCTAATATGAAGTTAGGTAGCTGGTCAAATGTAATTAACTTAGCTAGCTATCTATACAGTATGTAAACTAGCTAGCTACGTTAGCAGCTCAATTGAGTTAAAATGCACTGTAGCTAGTTACTGTAGCTATACATTGTTTCTACAACCTTGAATAGGTTCTCCCAGCCATGTGGACGATTGAAAACAGGGCAGCAAACTTTGTTTGTCACCAGAGCGGTTTAGAGCATATTACTATTGCCTGTGAATAATCCGACCGTCATACAAACTTGCTGTGCTGTATTCTTGACGCACAACTGAATGTGCTGCCATATCCTGCCAGCAAGCCCACAAGCGAGCCACTCAGGCAGACAATGAAACGTGGAAGAGGGCGAGGAACGAGATGGGAGTAACAATCCAGGCTATTTAACAAGTGGAAAGGGGGAAAAGTAGCATTATTATCATTAACCCTGCATTATAATTATATAAAAGCCCCTTAGATATTTAGTGTTTCGACAGCTGGAGGCATTTTGTTTTCCACAAGCGTACTGTAGCAGGCTGTGAATTCTGGAAACAATGTTTCTAGGAAGGGCTATTAGCTGAACAATAGACTATTCAACCTTTACTAAAGAATTGTCTAATAGCCGAGCTAGGTGTGAAACCCCCCCAACTTGCAACAAATAAATGTTTTTGACCTTTCTAAGGCACTGCATGCATCTCAGTGCAAAAGGAATTACTACGGTTCCTGGTTTGAATACAGGCTGTGTCACATCCGACCGTGGTTGGGCGTGCCATAGGGCGGTGCACAATTGGCCCAGCGTCATCCGGGTTTGGCCAGGGTAAGCCACCTTGGAAAAAATAATTTGTTCTTACCCGACTTGCCTAGTTAAATAAAGGTTCAACTTAAAAAACAACTGGCGACAACCGCAGCGCAATCAATAGGAGGTGAACAGTGGCTGGTGCAGAAAATATAGCTAACTTGTTATGCAAGTGTTGCACACCAACAGATGGAGAAAACCTACACCAGTCGAGCAATTCATTTCAACAATAATCTTCATTTGACTTTACAAACAACAAGAGGGCTTAATTGGAGTCTATTTCTTCGGAGCTTAATTATTATTAAATAACTGGCTGAAGCAGGTTCGATACCCATGCCGGCCGCCACCGGGAGACCCATGAGGCGGCTTTTGGTTTTTATTTAGAATCCTCAAATCCTCTATATGTAATTATCAGCGGAGTCACGTCATATTTTTCAATATACTGTAGGCGACATGAGTCTCACTAGTGTTGAGTAATGTGCTGTTAAAAGTGGTGTAGGTCTTATTTATTTAAAGGGRATATTGAAGTTAGAAGCAATAGGATTTGAAGCAAAAGCATATTTTAGCACCGTTTCGCGCTGCTTTGAGACAAGCATGGCGACTGGTCTTGATAAATCAATGAGATTTTTATTTTCACTTAATCTCCATTTGGGTATTGGTTAGACTAGAATTAAAAAATGAGGGTGCCGAAATGCTCTTAGTGTAACCTTTATTTAACTAGAAAAGTAGGTTAACTTCACTAGGGTAGAGAGCAGCATTGGGAATTTTGGATGAAAAGCGTGCCCAAATTAAACTGCCTGCTACTCAGCCATAAAAGCTAGAATATGCATATAATTAGTAGATTTGGACAGAAAACAATCTGACGTTTCTAAAACTGTTTGAATGATGTCTGTGAGTATAACAGAACTCATATGGCAGGCAAAAACCTTAGATATTAACCTTAGATATTAATTTATTATTGGTGGAGAATCACATCATTGAAAACATTTTTTTTTAGATACCCTGTAGGCCTTCCATAGGCGAAATGAGTATTGGTAACACTACAATTAGGGTGAGGAAATGTTATGCCCCTTAGAAATAAATTTAGAATCCTCCGATCCTCTTATGTTGTCGCCTACTCCCGACCGCCACGTTGAACAGCGCAATATTTTCGTGGGGGGGTTTCGTTTTAAAAAATTTGCGGAATAGAAACACCATAATATTAATCAAATTCATTAAGCCAAATTTCTTAAAATCAATCCCATGTACTATGTTATTACAAAAAAAGGTTTTAAATTCCCTAGTAATGCCAATATGGCAGACTATCAAATGCTTCTCAAAGATGTCCTCTGATGGTCAACCTAGCACTAAAAAAATGTCTGACAATTAAATAACGTGCCATAGAATGCTGCTGCAGCCCGCAATGTGGGAGGAACCACTGTAGTTCGGTCCACTACACCCCGTTGATGATAATGGGGGCCTGTTAGGCCCAACTTTTCCTGTAGTCCACGATCAGCTCCTTTGTCTTGCTCACATTGAGGGAGAGGTTGTTGTCCTGGCACCACACTGCCAGGTCTCTGACCTCCTCCCTATAGGCTCTCATCATTGTCAGTAATCAGGCCTACTACTGTTGTGTCWTCAGCAAACTTAATGATGYTGTTGGAGTCGTGTTTGGCCACGCAGTTGTGGGTGAACAGGGAGTACAGGAGGGGACTAAGCACGCACCCCTGAGGGGCCCCAGTGTTGAGGATCAGCGTGGCAGATGTGTTGTAGTCTACCCTTACCACCTGGGGGCGGCCCGTCAGGAAGTCCAGGATCCAGTTGCAGAAGGAGGTGTTTAGTACAAGGGTCCTAAGCTTAGTGATGAACTTTGTGGGTACTATGGTGTTGAACGCTGAACTGAAGTCAATGAACATGGGGCGGCAGGTAGCCTAGTGGTTAGAGCGTTGGACTAGCAACCGAAAGGTTGCAAGATCGAATCCCCGAGCTGACAAGGTCTGTCCTTCTGCCCCTGAGCATGGCAGTTAACCCACTGTTCCTAGGCCGTCATTGAACATAAGAATTTGTTCTTAACTGACTTGCCTAGGTAAATATATAAAAAACAGCATCCTCACATAGGTGTTCCTTTTGTCCAGGTGGGAAAGGGCAGTGTGGAGTGCGATTGCGTCATCTGTGGATCTGTTGTGGTCTAGGGTATCCGGGATGATGCTGTTGATGTGAGCCATTACCAGCCTTTCAAAACACTTCATGGCTACCGATGCGAGTGCTACGGGGCGGTAATCATTTCGGSACYTTACCTTCACTTCCTTGGGCACAGGGACTATGGTGGTCTGCTTGTAACAGAGCCATACAAGCGTGCTGCTTGTAACAGAGCCTTTCCATGGCTGCCCCATTCCCCGAGACATGCCCCGCGAACCCAGGTATTTCACGTAAATACATTCACGATTTCTTGCTCAAAGCGGGCGGCGATTCGTGTGCAAAGTATATGTTTACTGCTGTGGTGTGATGTGCGTTTTTGATGTTTGGAAAAGTGTGGCGCTAAGTGAGTGACAAAGGAAATGGTTGCATATCCCAGAACCAATGTGTGTCTGTGAGCAAGGGTTGTGAGAGAGAGCTTTCAAATTTTGTGCAGATGAGGGATATACATTTTGAAATGAATTATACATCTAATTTATTTATTGTCCTATGATGAGGGAATGGTCCCTAACCCTATACCCTAGACACCCACCTGAATGACCCATACACTAAAGAGAAGTCACTATCTGTTTTATGGGCTTGCTGTAAGCTGCCTATATGTAGCCAAAACAGAAAGATAAATGCGGTCAGAGACCTACTGAGCCTGCCTGGCAAGGTTGGTCCTACAAAGCCAAAGCCCCCTGTTGGGGGGGGGGCTTTGCATAATATACAAGGAAATTCTCAAAGCTGCTAATGAGAACCTTGACGACCTTGTACCTAGCCGGTGGGGATTCCGGTGAGGTGCCTCCACCAAGGAAGTGGCAGTGCTGGCAACACTAGCTGCAGTAAGAGGGGTCATACTATTGTGGCCCTGGTGGCACAAAATAATCAAAGGAATGCACAGAGATGTTTGGGGAAATGGTCACAAACGGGGGACCAGCGTCTGTGTTTCAGGGGAACAGGGTGGATCTGATCTCCATCACCTTGGACTTGACAATGGCAAATTTTTTCACATTTTTGCTCGATCTTGCATGCTCTCTCAAAAAGCTGTAACTGTATATTCATTCATAAATTAGGTCCTTTCTTGAGTTGGGCTCTGGGATGTAACAACCTTTGAGCATCTGAGCTTATGGTTGAGTGTGGGGGAAAGGGGTTGAGTCTATCCCACATCTGTTGTAAGGGGGTAAGGATGTGTCATGACTTGCCCTTTTGGGTGAGAATCATAGGTGCCAGATCCCCCCCCCCCCACCACCAGTTTTATGATGGTCGTAAATACCTTATAGAAACTCAGCCTTTGGGTTTGGCAGGAGTGAGGGGAAAGAAACCTCTTTGTTACAAGGAGATTCCTCCCACCAAAACGGTAAAATCAAAAGATTGAATAGTGAAACAATATTTCTGTAATCCAAACAGTTGGAAATGGAGGGGGGGCTTAAACAATCCTGTCGAATTTGTTCTAATTTGTGATGTAACTAAGGACAGTATAACAACATCTCTGAATGTGTATATTTCCCAGTGGTCAGATTCACATCCAAATGTTGGGGAACTTATACTTATATAAATATGAAACTATTTGTGAAAAGATTAAACGTGATGTTAGCCATATAAATGAGAGAATTGTTTTTCATGTAAAGTCTTAACCAGTCAGCGACCACACCTGCGTGAGCACAGACATTATGTCGGCGTCATGGAACACCCCCTTTTCGCAATAAAATCCACTTCTAATGAAAATGTACATTAGACCAGACAGCATGAAGCGGTGGCTACATGGCTGAGAAATGGTTAAGAAATCTACAAAACTAAAGACCAGAGAACGTGAGGACATGCGTCCCCACAATGAAATGGTTACCACTCTATAGGCCAGCGAGACCAACAGTGGGAGCTGAAAGGTACGGAATGGCTAGACACTCAAACTTTCTTGAGTGAAGAAAATGAAGTCTACACAGGAACATTCAGTCTGCAGATGTTTAAGTACTTCATCTACAAAGTATTCGCATTTCCATGAGCATAGTTCTCAGCTGTATGTATGTAGTGGGTCCATTCTGTCCCCACCCCTTTCCATTGTCTACCAAGCCGTCATATTGGGTTTAATCCACAAGGGACTTTTCATTGCATTATGTAGCAAACAATGTGTAAGGTATTCTGTTTGTGTGTTTATGTAATTATGTGCGATTATTTAGTTAGTTAGTAAATAAACAATTTGGGGAAACTCAAAAGGGGTGACGATATTAATTAACAGTAATTTTGATCCGAATGTGCAAATTGCCAAACAGATCCACAAGGTACATCGAATATTTTAAATATGTTATTGGACCATAAACAGATTTTGGCTCATTAACCTTTACGGACCAAATAATGATGATCAACGCTTCTTTGAAAATATATATAACAAATTATCAATCCTACAAGCAATACAAGACTCTATTATTATGGTGGGAGATTATAATACTGTTTTAAATTCCTCAATGGACCGCGAAGGAAATAACACTACATACTATCACCCTCATGCTCTTAAGGAAATCATGAATGTCATGGATATATTGGAACTAATAGATATATGGAGGSTTAATATACATGGCGGAGGCCCAATCAAGCTAGTCATCTTGACTTCTTTCTTATGTCATTCTCGTTGGCACCAAAAGTTTTTTTTTAAGTGTTGAAAGTAGGGCTGGACGATATGGACTAAAAGTAATATCTCTTTTTTTTTTTCAAAGGTTTGGACGATTCACYATGTATATCTCGATTAGAGGTTGACCGATTATGGCCGTTTAATTAGGGCCGATTTCAAYTTTATAACAATCGGTAATTGACAACAATTTTGGATGCCGATTATGGCCAATTACATTGCAATCCATGAGGAAACTGCATGGCAGGCTGACCATCTGTTACGCGAGTGCAGCGTCAAAAGGACCTCGTGGCTACAAGGAGTCAAGGTAAGTTGCTAGCTAGCATTAAACTTATCTTATAAAAAACAATCAATCTTCACATAATAACTAGTTAACTACACATGGTTGATGATATTACTAGGTTAACTAGCTTGTTCTGTGTTGCATATAATCAATGCAGTGCCTGTTAATTTATCAACGAGTCACAGCCTACTTCAACTTTGCCAAACAGGTGATGATTTAACAAAAGCGCATTCGCGAAAAAAATCACATTCGTTGCACAAATGTACCTAAACATAAACATCAATGCCTTTCTTAAAATCAATACACAGAAGTATATATTTTTAAACCTGCTTATTTAGTTAAAATAAATGCATGTTAGCAGGCAATATTAACTAGGGAAATTGTGTCACTTCTCTTGCGTCCAGTGRAAGCAGAGTCAGGGTATATGCAACAGTTTGGGCCGCCTGGCTCGTTGCGAACTGTGTTTCTTCCTGACAAAGACCGTAATTAATTTGCCAGAATTTTACATAATTATGACATAACATTGAAGGTTGTGCAATGGAACAGCAATATTTAGACTTAGGGTTGCCACCCGTTCGATAAAATACGGAACAAATCTGTATTTCACTGAAAGAAAAAACGTGATAGTTTCAGAATTTGACCATATTAATGACCAAAGGCTCGTATTTATGTGTGTTATTACAATTAAGTCTATGATTTGACATTTGATAGAGCAGTCTGAGCGGTGGGAGGCAACAGCAGGCTCATAAGCATTCATTTAAACAGCACTTCACCGCGTTTGCGAGCAGCTCGTAGCAGTGCTTGAATCACAGCGCTGTTTATGTCTTCAAGCCTATCAAATTCCGAGATTTGGCTGGCAATACTAAAGTGCCTATAAGAACATCCAATAGTCAAAGGTATATGAAATACAAATGGTAGAGAGAGAAATAGTCGACGCGTCATAATTCCTATAATAACTACAACCTAAAACTTCTTAACTGGGAATATTGAACCACCAGCTTTCATATGTTCTTAGGTTCTGAGCAAGGAACTTAAACGTTAGCTTTTTTACATGGCACATATTGCACTTTTACTTTCTTCTCCAACACTGTGTTTTTGCATTATTTAAACCAATTTGAACATGTTTCATTATTTATTTGAGACTAAATAGATTTTTATTTTAATGTATTATATTAAGTTAAAAAAAAGGGTTCATTGTTATTCAGTATTGTTGTAACTGTCATTGTAATTGTCATTATTACAAATATATTATATTTTAATTTTATATAAATTTTATAAATTTTATATATATAAAAATCGGCATTGGCTTTTTTTTGGTCCTCCAATATTGGTATCGGTGTTGAAAATCATAATCGGTCGACCTCTAATCTCGATTTCTTGCTTAAAAAAGGCCAAGACATAATTCTTAATTGAATTTTCTTAATATATATATTTTTTTAAATATACAAGGCTCAAAGCCTATTTGTGCAACACAAATGAACAACACACCACCACATGTCTATTCTATTCTTTAGGAATGTTGGACCACTATCTATTTGAATATGTTATATATATATTTTGATTTAAAATGTATTAATTATTTAAATTTGTCATTATTAAAACAGCCTGTGGTATTTGCTATTGGATTGGCAGAATGACCAACTACTAACACATTAGCTACACTGGACTGAACATAACTTTTTTGAATGCACTTTAATTATCCAATGTCACACTTACCGATGGCGAGGTGAAGCCTGTGCCCAAAGCACTGCAGGCGGGTCCAGTTGTTCAAGCGCAATGCTTTTATCATGTTGCTCCCGCTGTCAGTTGTCATGCACACCTATCAGTATTCGCTCATCTTCCATGATGTTTAGAGAGTCTTTGGGGAAGTAAGATGTCTGGAGGCAGACATTGTGCAATTTCTAGTCTTCATTTATGTAGTGGACTGTCAAACTTAGTTATGGCTCTGACGTTCTGCTCGACCATAGATTGGCTGTGGTGGAAAAATAAGAAACACTAGCCAGCTTCTCTGCGACTCTTTCTCGGGTAGCAGAGTATAATCGCGGCAGGGCTTCTTCCGTGAAATACTTGCGGCTTGGAAGCTGATATTTGTGGTCAACTGTACCTAGCCGATTTTTAAAGCCTGGCTTTTCTACTGTAAAGAATTGAACCATGACTTTCGCTATGTAATTGGTCACTGCGTCCGTTATCTCCTTCCACCTCAAACTTTTCTTGTCATAAGCGATAACGTTTGAAAATGAAACGGCTATGGTAGTTTGTCTTTAAGTTTGTGAAAGGCTGTCTAGGGTTGTGATTGGTGGATAACCTCTGCATGTGTTGTCAAGCAATTGGGACATGATTCGACACTGGGCTGACAGAGAAGAGACAGTGAGATGCTGCATTTGTAAATTGTCACAACATTATAACAGAACCTCGATTCTTGCGATACAGGCATTTTCAATATCGTGCAAAAAAACTCAATATATCGCCCAGCTCTAATTGAAAGGGGATAGAATGTGGTCGGACCATCAGATAATTGGCATATACATTACTCWTACTGAATTTCCACGTGGGCGAGGATATTGGAAATTGAATAAAAGCCTATTGGATGATAACTTGTTTTTAACTAGGACAGAGGAATTTATAACTGAATTTTTACGACATAACATAGGTACAGCAAATCCGCTTATTGTATGGGACTTATAAATGTGCATTTAGAGGTCATGGAATTCAGTACTCATCTCTAAAACAAAAGCAAGTTAGGTCAAAGGAGTCCTTACTTACAAAGGAAATAGAAGATCTAACAGAACAGATTGATAGCAATCTGGCTCAGAGTAGGCTCAGAGTAAGTTAGAAGAAAAACAAAAATAAATGGAGGAACTCATTCAACAAAGATCAAGTGTAATATATTATAATAATAAAGCAAACTGGATGGAATATGTGGAAAATGCAACAATTTTTTTTTCTTCTCTTCAACATAGAAATGCTACCAAAAATAATTTACTGAAACTTGTTAACTTCTTTGATATAGGGGGCAGCATTTTCACTTTTGGATGAATTGCATGCCCATAGTGAACTGCCTCCTACTCTGTCCCAGATGKTAATATATGCATATTATTATTACCATTGGATAGAAAACACTCTGAAGTTTCTAAAACTGTTTGAATGATGTCTGTGAGTATAACATAACTCATATGGCAGGCAAAAACCTGAGAAAAAAGAGAGTGGTCGATGTTAAAGTCATCGCCTATTCAATTCCCTGTAATATATGGATCTGTTTGCACTTCCTACGCCTTCCAATAGATGTCAACAGTCAGTAGAACGTGGAATGAAGCTTATACTGTGTTGTGGGACCGGATGGGAGGTGTTTGAGTCAGTGGTCTGGCAGAGTGCCAGTTCTTGGTCACGCACTTTCCTCATGATATCGTCATGCGTTCCATTACTTATAGAGACTGAAAAGAATGCTCCGGTTGGAACGTTATTGGATATATATGATAACAACATCCTGAAGATTGATTCTCTACTAAGTTTGACCAGTTTATTCGACTTGTAATATAACTTTTTGAAGTTTTTGTCCGACGTTTGCCTGCATCTGCGCGAGCGTTTGGACACATTATAGCAAAATTAGCTAATTGGACATAAGTAAATGGACATTATCGAACAAAACAACGATTTATTGTGAAACTAGGATTCCTGGCACTGCATTCTGATGGAGATAATCAAAGGGAATATTTATGATGTAATTTCGTATTTCTGTTGACTCCAACATGGCGGGGAAATGTTAAATCTGAGCGCCGTCTCAGATTATTGCATGATTTTTWWWTTWWTTTTTTATCCCATTTTCTCCCCAATTTTCGTGGTATCCAATCGCTAGTAATTACTATCTTGTCTCATCGCTACAACTCCCGTACGGGCTCGGGAGAGACGAAGGTCGAAAGCCATGCGTCCTCCGAAGCACAACCCAACCACGCTACAACCCGGAAGCCAGCCGCACCAATGTGTCGGAGGAAACACCGTGTACCTGCCCCTTGGTTAGCGCGCACGCGCCCGGCCCGCCACAGGAGTCGCTGGAGCGCGATGAGACAAGGATATCCCTACGGCCAAACCCTCCCTAAACCCGGACGACGCTATGCCAATTGTGCGTCGCCCACGGACCTCCCGGTCGCGGCCGGCTGCGAGCAGAGCCTGGGCGAACCCAGAGACTCTGGTGCGCGAGCTAGCACTGCGATGCAGTGCCTAGACCACTGCGCCACCCGGGAGGCATGAGTGCTTTTTTTACTTTTTTTTTATCTGACACAGCGGTTGCATTAAGAACAAGTGTTTAATTATATGTAAAACATGTATCTTTCATCAAAGTTTATGATGAGTATTTCTGTAATTTGACGTGGCTCTCTGTAATACTCGGATATTTGGAGGCATTTCTGAACATGGCCCAATGTAAACCGAGATTTGGTGGATATAAATATGCACATTATCGAACAAAACATAAATGTATTGTTGTAACATGATGTCATATGAGTGTGCATCTGATGAGATGTTCAAAGGTTAGTGATTAATTTTATCTCTTTCTGCTTTTTGTATACTACTATTTTTGCTGGGAAATGGCTGTGTTTTTGTGGCTGTATGTACTGAGCTAACATAATGTTTGGTGTGCTTTCCCCGTATCTTTTTGAAATCAGACATGTTGCTGGATTCAAAACATGTGTAGCTTTATTTGGTGTCTTTCATGTGTGATTTCATGAAAGATAGATTTTTATAGAAATATTTTTGAATTTGGCGCTTTTGTTTGTTCGGCAAGTGGACGTTAGCATCCACATATCGAGAGAAGTTAACTTCTGTGGTGGGGGCAGTATTGAGTAGCTTGGATGAATGGTGCCCAGAGTAAACTGCCTAATCTCAGGCACAGAAGCTCAGATATGCATATAATTGGATAATTGATTTGGATAGAAAACACTCTGAAGTTTTCTAAAACTGTTTAATGATGTCTGTGAGTATAACAAACTCATATGGCAGCAAAAACCTGAGAAAAAAAATCCAACCAGGGTAGAGAAATCTGAGGTTTGTAGTTTTTCAAACTCTTGGCCTGATAATACAGTGTCTATGAGTATATTGCACTCCTAAGGCTTCCCACAGTCTTAGTGTCTGTGGTCACCACCTGCAGAATCACTCCTTTATTGGGGGTGTCTTGCTATTGCCTATAATTTCCACCTTTTTGTCTATTCCATTTGCACAACAGCATGTGAAATTTATTGTCAATCATATTGCTTCCTAAGTAGTTTATTTCACAGAAGTGTGATTGACTTGGAGTTACATTGTTTTTGTTTAAGTGTTCCCTTATTTTTTTTGACAGTGTATTTTAAAATATTAAAAGGTGGTGGATTATTGTTTTTTCTTCAGTTCTGCACACAAATTTTCTATAGGATTCAGGTCAGGGCTTTGTGATGGCCAATCCAATACCTTGACTTTGTTGTCCTTAAGCCATTTTGCCACAACTTTGGAAGTACGCTTGGGGTCATTGTCCATTTGGAAGACCCATTTGCAACCAAGCTATAGCTTCCTGACTGATGTTTTGAGACGTTGCTTCAATATATCCCCAACATTTTCCTCCCTCATGATGACATCTATTTTGTGAAGTGCACGAGTCCCTCCTGCAGCAAACCACCCCCGTGCTTCACGGTTGGGATGGTGTTCTTCGGCTTGCAAGCCTCCCCCTTTTTCCTCCAAACATAACGATGTTCATTATGGCCAAACAGTTCTATTTTTGTTTCACCAGACCAGAGGACATTTCTCCAAAAAGTACGATCTTTGTCCCCATTTGCAGTTGCTAATCTTCCTTGCTGAGCGGCCTGTGACCAAATTTTATAGGTCACATACACATGGTTAGCAGATGTTAATGCGAGTGTAGCGAAATGCTTGTAATGCTTGTACACATGTTACTGTCAAGTTTAACACAACAAAAACACTATCTTTGGGCTACACTGAACATTATTACATTGTACACTTTCWGCTTGTYAACATCTGTCCTACAATGTGCCACCAAAGAAACTGTGTGGTGTTCCTTTCACCTCTATAGTGGCATGCAGCTTAAGCCAGGCCCAGCTCCAGCTACACTTGATCTCTGAATCCACTTGTTGAATAAGAAACACCTCATTTTCACCTAATTCTCTCATTCTGAAAATTAACCACATACTGTAGAGGGAAYACTTTAGTTAACAGATAGTGGTTAGTTCGTTAGCTAGTWAACATTTCAGATTGCCAGGGTCCAGTAAGCAACTAARGCGTTATAACTTGAGGAACGACAAGGAGTKGTATACCAGTWAATACTATAGGGAATTGGTTAGGTTACTAATGTTAGCTCATCTGATTTTGTAATGATAGTTAGGTAACGTTAGCTGTCTGACTTTATTAGCAAGCAAATTTTCACACCATAAACTCAATTATTTGATCAGATGAGTTGGCTAATGTTGCTCAACATTTCTCTGGCTAGCTAACGGAGAATTCCATAGCAAGATACTTAACAATGCTAATACTTGTTCCACCACACTTTCTCCCTCACCTCAAACTTTCCAAARGCCAGTTGTTTTTCGGTTACAGCTCATGAAGTACGCTTCATCACCTTCTCACCCCCATCTCCATGGTCAGGCTTCTCACCTAACCTTATCTCTTCGTTATCGTTCAGGGGACGTGCTGCTGTAACTGACAAGCTGACTTTCCAGAGTGCGCGCTGATGCTGTAACTAGTCAAGTGGTTGTCTCTTCTTTCTTCAGCCACGTGCTGCGCTGCATTCTGTTGTTATGCAAACGACTGGCTGAGCCTTGGATACAGCCAGTATTGCTCCAAACGCGCATCACTCGTTCGCTTACAGCCAGTAGTGATCCCACCCCCCCCAGTTTGCATCCCTGCATGTTTGTTTTTTCGCYTCAACCAAAGATAATAGGAGGAGACAAGATGAGTTTGTCTGTTTGCAGTATGCATGTTGAAGGTGGTGTGTTGTCTACGATCATTCGCTTCCCTTCATTCACTTCRGGAAGTTTACATGAAAACATTAATAAAACTGTAAATACATTAAGCCCCATACATACATACATACCGTACATACTACAGTAGAAACGGAAACACCATATACAGAAAGTAAGGTACTTTGATAGGAACGTACAAGTCCAAAGTTATTTGTAAGAAAAACAATGGAGGCAATGCGAGCGCCAGCCAGAAAATGTGCCAGTTCGTGCAAGACTGCGCAACTGTCTGCATACAAATGTCTGCATATGTGCAGAAAAAAATGGGGAGGGCTCTCCCTGAAGAGGGGCATTTGACCGGCTCAGTAAAGCCTCAAACATAAATTGTCCGCAACATTGAAATGTGCTACTTCTATGTGAATTAATGAGGAGGCAGAACACACCTCAATTCAAACTGTTGTTAGAAAATACAACTTCTTAGAAAATTATTTGAAATTGATCAATTGAAACATAGCCTATAGATAATTAGCACAGTGAGTGCATTCTGACATGACGTGCATAAAACAGCTCACGCTGGGGCGACCGTTAGAGATATTTGGAACTCAAGTATGAAAAAGTTAAACAAACTAAATTAAACGTCTTGGCTGGGATTTTTTATATAATTTTTTTATAAATGTGGGTCGAGACACTTGTGTAAATATATGTGTCATGACAGTGTTATGACCATATTATGACAAGTTATGTCAGCTGTTATCACATGGCCATGACCATGTCATAACGTGTTATGACGCTGGATGTCAAGTAAAGTGTTAATGAAAAGTGGAATGCTCCTTATGTGGTTTAGCAGGGCCACTCTTTTTTGAAAAAAGGGAAATTCAGCAAATCCCTCTTCTGCCTTTCATGCTTCAGTCTGTTGGCAGTTCTTTATGAGACCGTTTCAGAGAGACATGGCTAGGTGTTCTTGCCAAGAATCCAATTACCATGTTAATCAAGAGTGATTTAAACAGTAGCCAAGGGAAAAAAGCAGACGATTTAKTGTGTTCGTCCTTTTAACAGGACCTGGTATGGGGCAGCCCTAAATACTGTTAATCAACAACTGCAAACAAGACAGCCCTTCTAGGAAAATCTGGGGGAAGAGCATCTTTCTGGTTGGTTGAGTATAAATACTAGCCCATCGAAGGGCAACCCTCAAAGATGTGATTACAGGACGAGCCCGTTTCAGACACTTGAGAGCTACACTTGAGCTCCTAGTAACCTTTGTTAGACCCCTCCAGGGAAGGGAGCCGGCCAGGAGGGCTCAGCTGGACGCAGAGGGAGGGAAGCTCTTATCTGCAGGGATAAAACCCAGCACATAGTCCATATAGCACATATAGGCCTACTACAGCCTGGCTACTTCAGACATCGCCCATCTCAGACACCAAAATACCCAATATACAGAAGATACACAGAGTCATAACCAGCCCATAGCCAGCTAAGTCATTATACATGCTTACTGTCTTGGAGTCTAAAGGTTTATTCTAAGCAAATCAAGAAGTAACAGTTAAAGTTTCATATAACATTTGTTCTTCCATTATGCTCTAGAGGTAAAACCTGAAATGCACACTAGCCCTGTTGGACTGGACTCCGCGCAGTGTCAAGTGTGTGTGTGGGCTCATTGCCTGAGAGGTGACAGGAATATCAGTGTGACGCCTATGGACCGCAATAAATCAAAATACACCCGAGTGCTGTAGTAACACAACAGGTCAGCATGCGCAGACACAAACGTGCCGACTCCATTCCAGAGACATGTGTCTGTTGCTTAGCAACACGGTGCAGCACAGTGCAGCACAGGTGTAAACTGTAAACTCTTTCCTCAGTGAGACAGGAGAAGAGTTGTACTGGTGAGGTAGGCCTACTAAATTTGTGAACTGAGATTATTAACACCTACCACCCACAAGTGGATWAAAAAGCCACAGCCATCTATAAGAATACCAAAGACACCGACCTCTACAACGTGTAATACTGGCTGTATCACCAGTTGGCTGTTCTAGCATGACTTAAATTTTAAATGCAGCTGTTTTGATCTCAATATCAAATCATTTCTGAGTAACAATTAAGCACCTTACTGTGAAATGGTCAAAAATAAATACAAATAGCTTCTTAGCAAAGAGCAATTTCTAAAACAAGAATTTAGCTAGGACTGTCTGGGAGTGGTCTGAGTTTGGAGGTGGAAACTAGCCGTTATTGGCAGAGAGGTTTGGAACTCTGTTTCTTATTGGTCTATTAACTAATTTACCACCTGGTGATGTCACCGGGCAAGCCAAAACTCCATCCCAGCAAAACAGGTTGAAATTTCAGGCGATCTTTTCAAACAGCTTTTACTCTAAAATGGCATRATCATTTTCACAATATCACACTATTATTCCAACCTCAGTGTGGAAATATATATAACACACAGGAAATCACGTTTTTGACTGCACTGGGCCTTTAAGATTTGTAGAATTGCTCGTARAATATGCATATTATTATTACTATTGGATAGAAAACACTCTCTAGTTTCTAAAACCGTTTGAATTATTTCTCTAAGTGAAACAGAACTCCTTCTGCAGCCCACTTCCTATCCGGAAGTGAGATTTCTGAAAGCGAGGTCTCTGTTCAAGAGCTTGCCTATAAATGGGCATGACACTTAGGACTATACATACACGTCATACACCTTCCCCTGGATGTCAAGAGGAAGTGAGAGCAGAAATCTCACGCTGGGCGACCGTTAGAGATATTTGGAACTCAAGTATGAAAAGTTAAACAAACTAAATTAAACGTCTTGGCTGGGATTTTTTTTTTTTTTATAATATGTGGGTCGAGACACTTGTGTAAATATATGTGTCATGACAGTGTTATGACCATATTATGAAGTTATGTCAGCTGTTATCACATGGCCATGACCATGTCATAACGTGTTATGACGCTGGATGTCAAGTAAAGTGTTAATGAAAGTGGAATGCTCCTTATGTGGTTTAGCAGGGCCACTCTTTTTTGAAAAAAGGGAAATTCAGCAAATCCCTCTTCTGCTCTTCATGCTTCAGTCTGTTGGCAGTTTTTTATGAGACCGTTTAGAGAGACATGGCTAGGTGTTTCTGCCAAGATCCAATTACCATGTTAATCAAGAGTGATTTAAACAGTAGCCAAGGAAAAAAGCAGACGATTTATGTGTTCGTCCTTTTAACAGGACCTGTATGGGGCAGCCCTAAATACTGTTAATCAACAACTGCAAACAAGACAGCCTTCTTAGGAAATACTGGGGGAAGAGCATCTTTCTGGTTGGTTGAGTATAAATACTAGCCCATCGAAGGGCAACCTCAAAGATGTGATTACAGGACGAGCCCGTTTCAGACACTTGAGAGCTACACTTGAGCTCCTAGTAACCTTTGTTAGACCCCTCCAGGGAAGGGAGCCGGCCAGGAGGGCTCAGCTGGACGCAGAGGGGAGGGAAGCTCTTATCTGCAGGGATAAAACCCAGCACATAGTCATATAGCACATATAGGCCTACTACAGCCTGGCTACTTCAGACATCGCCCATCTCAGACACCAAAAATACCCAATATACAGAAGATACACAGAGTCATAACAGCCATAGCCAGCTAGTCATTATACATGCTTACTGTCTTGGAGCTAAAGGTTTTATTCTAAGCAAATAAAGTAACAGTTAAGTTTCATATAACATTTGTTCTTCCATTATGCTCTAGAGGTAAAACCTGAAATGCACACTAGCCCTGTTGGACTGGACCTCGCGCAGTGTCAAGTGTGTGTGTGGGCTCATTGCCTGAGAGGTGACAGGAATATCAGTGTGAGCCTATGGACCGCAATAAATCAAAATACACCCGAGTGCTGTAGTAACACAACAGGTCAGCATGCGCAGACACAAACGTGCCGATCCCATTCCAGGACATGTGTCTGTTGCTTAGCAACACGGTGCAGCACAGTGCAGCACAGGTGTAAACTGTAAACTCTTTCCTCAGTGAGACAGGAGAAGAGTTGTACTGGTGAGGTAGGCCTACTAAATTTGTGAACTGAGATTATTAACACCTCCACCCACAAGTGGATATAAAAGCCACAGCCATCTATAAGAATACAAAGACACCGACCTCTACAACGTGTAATACGGCTGTATCACCAGTTGGCTGTTCTAGCATGACTTAAATTTTAAATGCAGCTGTTTTGATCTCAATATCAAATCATTTCTGAGTAACAATTAAGCACTTACTGTGAAATGGTCAAAAATAAATACAAATAGCTTCTTAGCAAAGAGCAATTTCTAAAACAAGAATTTAGCTAGGACTGTCTGGGAGTGGTCTGAGTTTGGAGGTGGAAACTAGCCGTTATTGGCAGAGAGGTTTGGAACTCTGTTTCTTATTGGTCTATTAACTAATTTACCACCTGGTGATGTCACCGGGCAACCAAAACCTCCATCCAGCAAAACAGGTTGAAATTTCAGGGATCTTTTCAAACAGCTTTTACTCTAAATGGCATATCATTTTCACAATATCACACTATTATTCCAACCTCAGTGTGGAAATATATATAAACACAGGAAATCACGTTTTTGACTGCACTGGGCCTTTAAGATTTGTAGAATTGCTCGCTAAATATGCATATTATTATTACTATTGGATAGAAAACACTCTCTAGTTTCTAAACCGTTTGAATTATTTCTCTAAGTGAACAGAACTCCTTCTGCAGCCCACTTCCTATCCGGAAGTGAGATTTCTGAAAGCGAGGTCTCTGTTCAAGAGCTTGCTATCTATAATGGGCATGACACTTAGGACTATACTAACGTCATACACCTTCCCCTGGATGTCAAGAGGAAGTGAGAGCAGAAATAGTTGTTAATGTGTGAAAGTTAAATATTTTAAAAATATATATTTTGAATTTCGCGCCCTGCACTTGAGCTGATGTTGTCATAAGTGTACCGGCACCGGGCTGCAGCCATAAACAGGTTAACAGGTGTGCCTTGTTAAAGTTCATTTGTGGAATTTCTTCCTTCTTAATGCATTTGAGCCAATCAGTTGTGTTGTGACAAGGTAGGGTTGGTATACAAAAGATAGCCCTTTTGGTAAAAGACCAAGTTAATATTATAACAGAATAGCTCAAATAAGCAGGGAAACGACAGTCCATCATTACTTTAAGACATGGTCAGTCAAATCGGAATATCTCAGAGCTTTCAATGTTACTTCAAGTGCAGTCGCAAAAACCATCAAGCGCTATGATGAAACTGGCGCTCATGACGACAGCCACAGGAAAGGAAGACCCAGAATTACCTATGCTGCAGATGATAAGTTCAATAGTTACCAGCCGCACAAATCAGCAACTGCACCTCAGATAGTAGCCAAGAAAAATGCTTCGGAGTTCAAGTAACAGACACATCTCAACATAATCTGTTCAGAGGAGACTGCGTGAATCAGGCCTTCATGGTCGAATAGCTGCAAAGAAACCACTACAAAAGCGAACCAATAAGGAAAGAAGCAACGTG
>NC_036866.1:48584154-48593449 GCF_002910315.2 Salvelinus sp. IW2-2015
AAATTAGTTGTTAAGTGTGAAAGTTAAATATTTTAAAAATATATATTTTGAATTTCGCGCCCTGCACTTGAGCTGGATGTTGTCATAAGTGTACCGGCACCGGGCTGCAGCCATAACAGGTTAACAGGTGTGCCTTGTTAAAGTTCATTTGTGGAATTTCTTTCCTTCTTAATGCATTTGAGCCAATCAGTGTGTTGTGACAAGGTAGGGTTGGTATACAAAAGATAGCCTATTTGGTAAAAGACCAAGTTAATATTATAACAAGAATAGCTCAAATAAGCAGGGAAACGACAGTCCATCATTACTTTAAGACATGGTCAGTCAATACGGAATATCTCAAGAGCTTTCAATGTTACTTCAAGTGCAGTCGCAAAAACCATCAAGCGCTATGATGAAACTGGCGCTCATGACGACAGCCACAGGAAAGGAAGACCCGAATTACCTATGCTGGCAGATGATAAGTTCAATAGTTACCAGCCGCACAAATCAGCAACTGCACCTCAGATAGTAGCAAAAAAATGCTTCACGGAGTTCAAGTAACAGCACATCTCAACATAATCTGTTCAGAGAGACTGCGTGAATCAGGCCTTCATGGTCGAATAGCTGCAAAGAAACCACTACAAAAGGACACCAATAAGAAAGAAGAGACGTGCATGGCCAAGAAACACCAGAAAATGACATTCGACCGGTAGACCATTAGACCTGTCAAAATAAAGGTTGTGTGTCTATTGAAAATGAAGAGAGCCAGTTTTCATTATAGCGCTTGATGGATTTTTGACTGAAATGTTCTTTATGTTTTAAATAATGGTGGTCTGTCGTTCTTGCTTATTTGAGCTGTTCTTGCCATAATGTGGACTTGATCTTTCACCAATAGGGCTATCTTCGACCACCCCTACCTTGTCACAACACAACTGGTTTGGCTAAAAACGCATTAAGAAAGAAATTCCACAAATAAACTTTTAACAAGGTACACATATCAATTGAAATGCATTCCAGGTGACTACCTCGAAGCTAGTTGAGAGAATGCCAAGAGTGTGCAAAGCTGTCATCAAGGCAAAGGGTGCTACTTTGAAGAGTCTCAAATATATTTGTCACTTTTGGTTACTACATGATTCTATATGTGTTATTTCATAGTTTTGATGTCTACATTGTAGAAAATAGTAAAATAAAGAAAACCCTTGAATGATTAGGTGTGTCCAAACTTTTGACTGGTACTGGAATCTATATACAGTTGAAGTTTGAAGTTTATACATACACTTAGTTGAGTCATTAAAACTTGTTTTCAACCACTCCCACACTTTTCTTGACAACAAACTATAGTTTGGCAAGTCGGTTAGACATCTACTTTGTGCATGCATAAGTAACTTTTTCCAACAATTGCTTACAGATTATTTCATTATAATTCACTGATCACTATTTCAGTGGGTCAGAAGTTTACATACACTAAGTTGATTGTGCCTTTGAACAGCATGGAAAATTCTAGAAAATGATGTCATGAAGCTTCTGATAGGCTAATTGACATCATTTGAGTCAATTGGATGTGTACCTGTGGATAGTATTTAAGGCCTACGTTCAAACTCAATGACTCTTTGCTTGACATCATGAAAATCTAAAGAAATCAGCCAAACCTCAGAAAGAAATTGTAGACCTCCACAAGTCTGGTTCATCCTTGGGAGCAATTTCCAAACGCCTGAAGGTACCACGTTCATTGTAAAAACAATAGTACGCAAGTATAACACCATGGGACCACGCAGCCATCACACTGCTCAGGAAGGAGAAGCGTTCTGTCTCCTAGAGAATAACGTACTTGGTGCGAAAAGTGCAATCAATCCCAGAAACACAGCAAAGACCTTGTGAAGATGCTGGAGGAAACAGGTACAAAATTATCTATATCCACAGTAAAACGAGTCCTATATCAGCATAACCTGAAAGGCCACTCAGCAAGGAAGAAGCCACTGCTCCAAAACCGCCATGAAAAAAAGTCAGACTATGGTTTGCAACTGCACATGGGGACAAAGATCGTACTTTTTGGAAAAAATGTCCTCTGGTCTGATGAAAGAAAAATGGAATTGTTTGGCCATAATGAACACCGTTATGTTTGGAGGAAAAAAGGGAGGCTTGCTAGCCGAAGAACACCATCCAACCGTGAAGCACAGGGTGGCAGCATCATTTTGGGGGTGCTTTGCTGCAGAGAGGACTGGTGCACTTCACAAAATAGATGACATCACCATACTTTACAGTTGGGATGGGTTTTGATGTTGGTGTGCTGTGCCTTTTTTCTGCACACATAGTATTGTGTGTCCTTCCCAAACAACTCAACTTTAGTTGAATCCGTCCACAGAATATTTTGCCAGAGTAGCGCTGCGCAACATTGGTTGTAGTGGCTTCTATGGTGTCCTCCCATGAACACCATTCTTGTTTAGGTTTTACAAATCGTAGACTTGTCAACAGAGATGTTATCATGTTCCAGAGATTTCTTTAAGTCTTTAGCTGACACTCTAGGATTCTTCTTAACCTCATTGAGCTTTGTCATTCTTTTGTAACCCTTCCAAACTTTATGCAAGTCAACAATTCTTAATCTTAGGTCTTCCGAGATCTCCTTTGTTTTGAGGCATAGTTCACATCAGCATGCTTCTGTTGAATAGCAAACTCAGATTGAGTGTTTTATAGGCAAAGACAGCTCTAACCAACATCTCCAATCTCGTCTCATTGATTAGACTCCAGGTTTGCTCACGCCAATTAGCTTTTGGAGAACTCATTAGCCGGGATTCACATACTTTTTCAACCTACACTGTGAATGTTTTAAATTATGTATTTTCTTGTCTATATTGAATACAATAATGTGTGTTATTAAGCACATTAGGTTTGTCTATTGTTGTGACTTAGATGAAGATCAGATCAAATTTGATGACCAATTCATGCAGAAATCCAAGTAATTCCAAAGTGTTCACATACAGTGGCAAGAAAAAGTATCTACTACCCCAGTCAGAAGAACTAATGGATACCATTTTATATCTCTGTGTCCAGTAAGAAGGATGTTAGAGGTAGTATTGCAAGCCAATGCTAAACAGTGCAATGGCCGGAAGTCTATGGGTATCTGATCCTTCATACTGGACAGAGGAATAAAATTGGGATCCACAAGTTCATCTGACTCTTGGAAAGTAGATCCCGAAGTATCCCTTTAACTAAAAGAGCCACCACTCTAATATATTGAATAGATTCCAGGTTCTTTTTTGAATTGTTCCAGAAAACAGTCAGTGTGCACAAACCAAATTGATTAGTCAGCTCCCTTGACAGGATGGAGAAAGCAGCAGGAAAACAAGTCATTGTGCAAGTCACACTAGGTGAGTCTCACAGTGGGCAGAATACTGCTAACAGAGACAGAGCACATTGGGAAGAGAACACACATTCCAATAATAATGTGCTTTCATTTCTGCCTCAGAGCATCCATCACAAGACATTAACCGTGTAACAGTATGTTTGTGTGCGTGTCTATTCCGTGTTCACTTGCCTATGCACACAGCTCTGCACAGAGGGAGTGACAAATTACTCGTTGGGATTTATAAAGCTTAAACTAAATAAACATTTAAACATACATGATCATTTGTGCGTATCTTCGAATATGATGTTCAAAGAAACAAATGAGGTCTAAAAGGACCAACTGGTTACATATTTTAATTTAAAAATCATGTGTTTCAAAACACATATCAATATTGGTGTGTCTGCTTCATATAGGGCAACCTGGGACAGCCTTATGTTGTGTCAGCATCATCTCCTGAAATACCTGCTTCTCGCTAAGCGCCTGTGATCTTAGCCTGAAGTTCGTGGAGCTGCTTCTTCAGATCAGCATTCTGCAAAAGAAGGCAAGCTCTTTTTAGGGCACTTTCATACCAAGTTCCAATAATTTACATCCAGGTTCACTTGAAAAGTCAGTTTGGTTCATTTCAACCAAAACTACTTTATTTCAAATGGAATATTTATGTTCTCCACACTGATGTTTCACATGCACATACATCTCCAAATGAATGGAAATCAGTACAAACATTTATTTTATCAAGCTATCAAAACACCATTTGGAGCTAGTCACAATTTTGTGGAAACATTACAAATCAAATCAAATCTTATTGGTCGCACACACATTTATCAGATGCTATTGCCGTGGGAAAATGCTTGTGTTCCTAGCTTCAACAGGCAGTAATAAAATGGAATTAAGAAATATTAATATTAGGACGAGCAATGTCATGTCTGGAGAATAAATACAGTGTGTGTGTATATACACTGCTCAAAAAAATAAAGGGAACACTAAAAAACACATCCTAGATCTTAATGAATGAACTATTCTTATTAAATACTTTTTCTTTACATAGTTGAATGTGCTGACAACAAACCACACAAAAATATCAATGAAATCAATTTATCAACCATGGAGTCTGGATTTGGAGTCACACTCAAAATTAAATGGAAAACCACACTACAGGCTGATCCAACTTTGATGTAATGTCCTTAAAACAAGTCAAAATGAGGCTCAGTAGTGTGTGTGGCCTCCACGTGCCTGTATGACCTCCCTACAACCTGGGCATGCTCCTGATGAGGTGGCGGATGGTCTCCTGAGGCATCTCCTCCCAGACCTGGACTAAAGATCCGCCAACTCCTGACAGTCTGTGGTGAACGTGGCGTTGGTGGATGGAGCGAGACATGATGCCCAGATGTGCTCAATTGGATTCAGGTCTGGGAACAGGTGGGCCAGTCCATAGCATAATGCCTTCCTCTTGCAGAACTGCTGACACACTCCAGCCACATGAGGTCTAGCATGTCTTGCATTAGGAGGAACCCAGGCCAACGCACCAAGCATATGGTCTCACAAGGGGTCTGAGGATCTCATCTCGGTACCTAATGGCAGTCAGGCTACCTCTGGCGAGCACATGGAAATGCCACCCCACACCATGACTGACCACCACCAAAACCGTCATGCTGGAGGATGTTGCAGCAGCACAGAACTGTTATGATGTGAGACGTGCATGGGCCAAGAAACACCAGAAAATGACATTCGACCGGTAGACCATTAGACCTGTCAAAATAAAGGTTGTGTGTCTATTGAAAATGAGTGGCTCACTATAACTCTACAATGTAGAAAATAGTCAAAATAGAGAAACCATTGAATAAATAGGTTTCCAAACTGCTGGCTGGTACTGTATATACACAGTGCATTCGGAAAGTATTCAGACACCTTCCCTTTTTCCACATTGTTACGTTAAAGCCTTTTTCTTTTTAATTGAATAAATACATTTAAAAATCCTCAGCAATCTATACACAATTACCCAATAATGACAAACCGAAAACAGGTTTAAATATTTTAGCAAATGTATAAAAAATTACTAAACAAAAACGGCTTATGAGACGGCTTTTGAGACTCGAAATAGAGCTGAGGCACATCCTGTTTCCATTGATCATCATTGAGATGTTTCTACAACTTGAATGGATTCCACCTGTGGTAAACTCATTCAATTGGACATGATTTGGAAAGGCACACACCTGTCTATATAAGGTCCCACAGTTGACAGTGCATGTCAGAGCAAAAACCAAGCCATGAAGTCGAAAGGAATTGTCCGTAGAGCTCCGAGACAGGATTGTGTCGAGGCACAGATCTGGAGAAGGATGCCAAAAATGTCCACAGCATTTAAGGTCCCCAACAACACAGCGGCCAACATCATTCTTAAATGGAATTAGTTTGGAATCACCATCGTCTTGGAACACCTTACAAAATAATTTTAAACTGGAAGAACTTGTCCCGATTGGTGTTTTTAAATCACTGATGAAGGATTTTGAGGCTGATTCCCTGACCTGTCAATGTTTTTAATTTGCTGTTTTTGATTTTGTTATACTCTTGTGAATTCAGTGGTTTTTACTAGATTACTTGTAGTTTTTCATGTTGTCTGTCTGTAATTTTTGTAATGACTTGGTGCTGCCTATCTTGGCCAGGACACTCTTGAAAAAGAGATTTTAAATCTCAATGAGCCCTTCCTGGTTAAATAAAGGTTAAATTAAAATTAAATTAAAATCACCAAGAATCTTCCTAGAGCAGGCCGCCCGGCCAAACTAAGCAATCGGGGGAGAAGAGCCTTGGTCAGGGAGGTGACCAAGAACCCTGTGGAGATGGGAGAAGGACATCCATCTCTGCAGAACTTTATGGTAGAGTGGCCAGAAGGAAGCCACGAATCAGTAAAAGGCACGACAGCCAGCTTCGAGTTTGCCGAAAGGCACCTAAAGGACTCTTAGACCATGAGAAACAAGATTCTCTGGTCTGCTGAAACCAATATTGAACTCTATGAATGCTAGCTTTGCACACTCTTGGCATTCTCTCAACCAGCTTCACCTGGAATGCTTTTCCAGCTGTCTTGAAAGAGTTCCCATATATGCTGAGCACTTGTTAGCTGCTTTTCCTTCACTCTGCGGTCCAACTCATCCTAAACCATCTCAATTGGGTTGAGGATGATGATTGTAGAGGCCAGGTCATCTGATGCAGGACTCATCGCTCTCCTTCTTGGTTAAATAGCCCTTACACAGCATGGAGGTGTGTTGGGTCATTGTCCTGTTGAAAAACAAATGATAGTCCAACTAAGCACAAACCAGATGGGATGGCGTGTCGCTGCAGAACGCTGTGGTAGCCATGCTGGTTAATTGTGCCTTGAATTCAAAAGAAATCATTGTCACCAGCAAAACACCCCCACACCATCACACCTCCTCCTCCATGCTTCACGGTGGGAACCACACATGCAGAGATCATCCATTCACCTACTCTGCGTCTCACAAAGACACGGGAGATGGAACCAAAAACCTCAAATTTGGACTCATCAGACCAAAAGGACAGATTTCCACCGGTCTAATGTCCATTGCTTGTGTTTCTTGGCCCAAGCAAGTCTCTTCTTATTGGTTTCCTTTAGTAGTGGTTTCTTTGCTGCAATTCGAACATGAAGGCCTGATACACACAGTCTCCTCTGAACAGTTGATGTTGAGATGTGTCTGTTACTTGAACTCTGTGAAGCATTTATTTGGGCTGAAACTTCTGAGGCTAGTAACAATTGAACTTAACCTCTGCAGCAGAGGTAACTCTGAGTCTTCTTTTCCTGTGGCGGTCCTCAAGAGAGCCAGTTTCATTATAGCGCTTGATGGATTTTGACACGAAAGGAGATGAGATCAATTTGAGTGTGGATATAGTTAGTTATCTGGTGCTATCGGGGTATTGGTTGAGTATCATCTTCTTCGCTCTGCTGTTTCTAAAACGTCTTGAATTATTTTTCTCTAAGTGAAACAGACTCCTTCTGCAGCCACTTCCTATCCGGAAGTGAGATTTTCTGAAAGCGAGGTTCTGTTCAAGAGCTTGCCTATAAATGGGGCATGACACTTAGGACTATACATACACGTCATACACCTTCCCCTGGATGTCAAGAGGAAGTGAGAGCAGAAATTAGTTGTTAATGTGTGAAAGTTAAATTTTTAAAAATATATATTTTGATTTTCGCGCCCTGCACTTGAGCTTGGTATGTTGTCATAAGTGTACCGGCACCGGGGCTGCAGCCATAACAGGTTAACAGGTGTGCCTTGTTAAAGTTCATTTGTGGAATTTCTTTCCTTCTTAATGCATTTGAGCCAATCAGTTGTGTTGTGACAAGGTAGGGTTGGTATACAAAAGATACCCTATTTGGTAAAAGACCAAGTTAATATTATAACAAGAATAGCTCAAATAAGCAGGGAAACGACAGTCCATCATTACTTTAAGACATGGTCGTCAATATACGGAATATCTCAAGAGCTTTCAATGTTACTTCAAGTGCAGTCGCAAAAACCATCAAGCGCTTATGATGAAACTGGCGCTCATGACGACAGCCACAGGAAAGGAAGACCCAGAATTACCTATGCTGCAGATGATAAGTTCAATAGTTACCAGCCGCACAAATCAGCAACTGCACCTCAGATAGTAGCAAGAAAATGCTTCACGGAGTTCAAGTAACAGACATCTCACATAATCTGTTCAGAGGAGACTGCGTGAATCAGGCCTTCATGGTCGAATAGCTGCAAAGAAACCACTACAAAAGGACACCAATAAGAAGAAGAGACGTGCCATGGGCCAAGAAACACAGAAATGACATTCGACCGGTAGAACCATTAGACCTGTCAAAATAAAGGTTGTGTGTCTATTGAAAATGAAGAGAGCCAGTTTCATTATAGGCTTGATGGATTTTGTGACTGAAATGTTCTTTATGTTTTAAAGTAATGGTGGTCTGTCGTTTCTTTTTGCTTATTTGAGCTGTTCTTGCATAATGTGGACTTGATCTTTCACCAATAGGGCTATCTTCGACACCCCTACCTTGTCACAACACAACTGGTTGGCTAAAACGCATTAAGGAAAGAAATTCCACAAATAAACTTTTAACAAGGTACACATTATCAATTGAAATGCATTCCAGGGTGACTACCTCATGAAGCTAGTTGAGAGAATGCCAAGAGTGTGCAAAGCTGTCATCAAGGCAAAGGGTGGCTACTTTGAAGAGGTCTCAAATATATTTGTCACTTTTTTGGTTACTACATGATTCTATATGTGTTATTTCATAGTTTTGATGTCTACATTGTAGAAAATAGTAAAAATAAAGAAAACCCTTGAATGATTAGGTGTGTCCAACTTTTGACTGGTACTGGAATCTATATACAGTTGAAGTTTGAAGTTTATACATACACTTAGGTTGGAGTCATTAAAACTTGTTTTTAACCACTCCACACTTTTCTTGACAATAAACTATAGTTTTTGGCAAGTCGGTTAGGACATCTACTTTGTGCATGATAAAGTAACTTTTTCCAACCAATTGCTTACAGATTATTTCATTATAATTCACTGATCACTATTTCAGTGGGTCAGAAGTTTACATACACTAAGTTGATTGTGCCTTTGAACAGCTGGAAAATTCTAGAAAATGATGTCATGAAGCTTCTGATAGGCTAATTGACATCATTTGAGTCAATTGGATGTGTACCTGTGGATGTATTTTAAGGCCTACGTTCAAACTCAATGACTCTTTGCTTGACATCATGGGAAAATCTAAAGAATCAGCCAAGACCTCAGAAAAAGAAATTGTAGACCTCCACAGTCTGGTTCATCCTTGGGAGCAATTTCCAAACGCCTGAAGGTACCACGTTCATTGTACAAACAATAGTACGCAAGTATAAACACCATGGGACCACGCAGCCATCACACTGCTCAGGAAGGAGAAGCGTTCTGTCCTCCTAGAGAATAACGTACTTT
>NC_036866.1:48593474-48599634 GCF_002910315.2 Salvelinus sp. IW2-2015
TGACTGAAATGTTCTTTATGTTTTAAAGTAATGGTGGTCTGTCGTTTCTTTTTGCTTATTTGAGCTGTTCTTTGCATAATGTGGACTTGATCTTTCACCAAATAGGGCTATCTTCGACCACCCTACCTTGTCACAACACAACTGGTTGGCTAAAACGCATTAGGAAAGAAATTCACAAAATAAACTTTTAACAAGGTACACATATCAATTGAAATGCATTCCAGGTGACTACCTCATGAAGCTAGTTGAGAGAATGCCAAGAGTGTGCAAAGCTGTCATCAAGGCAAAGGGTGGCTACTTTGAAGAGTCTCAAATATATTTGTCACTTTTTTGGTTACTACATGATTCTATATGTGTTATTTCATAGTTTTGATGTCTACATTGTAGAAAATAGTAAAAATAAAGAAAACCCTTGAATGATTAGGTGTGTCCAAACTTTTGACTGGTACTGGAATCTATATACAGTTGAAGTTTGAAGTTTATACATACACTTAGGTTGGAGTCATTAAAAACTTGTTTTTCAACCACTCCACACTTTTCTTGACAATAAACTATAGTTTGGCAAGTCGGTTAGGACATCTACTTTGTGCATGATAAGTAACTTTTTCCAACCAATTGCTTACAGATTATTTCATTATAATTCACTGATCACTATTTCAGTGGGTCAGAAGTTTACATACACTAAGTTGATTGTGCTTTGAACAGCTTGGAAAATTCTAGAAAATGATGTCATGAAGCTTCTGATAGGCTAATTGACATCATTTGAGTCAATTGGATGTGTACCTGTGGATGTATTTTAAGGCCTACGTTCAAACTCAATGACTCTTTGCTTGACATCATGGGAAAATCTAAAGAAATCAGCCAAGACCTCAGAAAAGAAATTGTAGACCTCCACAAGTCTGGTTCATCCTTGGGAGCAATTTCCAAACGCCTGAAGGTACCACGTTCATTGTACAAACAATAGTACGCAAGTATAAAACACCATGGGACCACGCAGCCATCACACTGCTCAGGAAGAGAAGCGTTCTGTCTCCTAGAGAATAACGTACTTTGGTGCGAAAGTGCCGGTGCGAAAAGTGCAAATCAATCCCAGAACAACAGCAAAGGACCTTGTGAAGATGCTGGAGGAAACAGGTACAAAATTATCTATATCCACAGTAAAACGAGTCCTATATCAGCATAACCTGAAAGGCCACTCAGCAAGGAAGAAGCCACTGCTCCAAAACCGCCATGAAAAAGRCAGACTATGGTTTGCAACTGCACATGGGGACAAAGATCGTACTTTTTGGAGAAATGTCCTCTGGTCTGATGAAAGAAAAATGGAATTGTTTGGCCATGATGAACACCGTTATGTTTGGAGGAAAAAGGGGGAGGCTTGCTAGCCAAAGAACACCATCCCAACCGTGAAGCACGAGGGTGGCAGCATCATGTTGTGGGGGTGCTTTGCTGCATGAGGGACTGGTGCACTTCACAAAATAGATGACATCACCATACTTTACAGTTGGGATGGGGTTTTGATGTTGGTGTGCTGTGCCTTTTTTCTGCACACATAGTATTGTGTGTTCCTTCCAAACAACTCAACTTTAGTTGAATCCGTCCACAGAATATTTTGCCAGTAGCGCTGCGCAACATTGGGTTGTAGTGGCTTCTATGGTGTCCTCCCATGAACACCATTCTTGTTTAGTGTTTTACAAATCGTAGACTTGTCAACAGAGATGTTATCATGTTCCAGAGATTTCTTTAAGTCTTTAGCTGACACTCTAGGATTCTTCTTAACCTCATTGAGCTTTGTCATTCTTTTGTAACCCTTCCAAACTTTATGCAAGTCAACAATTCTTAATCTTAGGTCTTCCGAGATCTCCTTTGTTTGAGGCATAGTTCACATCAGGCAATGCTTCTTGTGAATAGCAAACTCAGATTGAGTGTTTTTTATAGGGCAAGACAGCTCTAACCAACATCTCCAATCTCGTCTCATTGATTAGACTCCAGGTTTGCTCACGCCAATTAGCTTTTGGAGAACTCATTAGCCTAGGGATTCACATACTTTTTCCAACCTACACTGTGAATGTTTAAATMATGTATTTTTCTTGTCTATATTGAATACAATAATGTGTGTTATTTTAAGCACATTAGGTTTGTCTATTGTTGTGACTTAGATGAAGATCAGATCAAATTTGATGACCAATTCATGCAGAAATCCAAGTAATTCCAAAGTGTTCACATACAGTGGCAAGAAAAAGTATCTACTACCCCAGTCAGAAGAACTAATGGATACCATTTTATATCTCTGTGTCCAGTAAGAAGGATGTTAGAGGTAGTATTGCAAGCCAATGCTAACTAGTGCAATGGCRGGAAGTCTATGGGTATCTGATCCTTCATACTGGACAGAGAAATAAAARTGGGATCCACAAGTTCATCTGACTCTGSGAAAGTAGATCCCGAAGTATCCCTTTAACTAAAAGAGCCACCACTCTATATATATTGAATAGATTCCAGGTTCTTTGAATTGTTCCAGAGAACAGTCAGTGTGTCACAAACCAAATTGATTAGTCAGCTCCCTTGACAGGATGGAGAAAGCAGCAGMAAAACAAGTCATTGTGCAAGTCACACTAGGTGAGTCTCACAGTGGGCAGAATACTGCTAACAGAGACAGAGCACATTGGGAAGAGAACACACATTCCAAATAATAATGTGCTTTCATTTCTGCCTCAGAGCATCCATCACAAGACATTAACCGTGTAAACAGTATGTTTGTGTGCGTGTCTATTCCGTGTTCACTTGCCTATGCACACAGCTCTGCACAGAGGGAGTGACAAATTACTCGTTGGGATTTATAAAGCCTTAAACTAAATAAACATTTAAACATACATGATTCATTTGTGCGTATCTTCGAATATGATGTTCAAAGAAACAAATGAGTCTGTCTAAAAAGGACCAACTGGTTACATATTTTAATTTTAAAAATCATGTGTTTCAAACACATATCAATATTGGTGTGTCTGCTCTCATATAGGGCAACCTGGGACAGCCTTATGTTGTGTCAGCATCATCTCCTGAAATACCTGCTTCTCGCTAAGCGCTGTGATCTTAGCCTGAAGTTCGTGGAGCTGCTTCTTCAGATCAGCATTCTGCAAAAGAAGGCAAAGCTCTTTTTAGGGCACTTTCATACCAAGTTCCAATAATTTACATCCAGGTTCACTTGAAAAGTCAGTTTGGTTCATTTCAACCAAAACMACTTTATTTCAAATTGGAATATTTATGTCTCCACACTGATGTTTCACATGCACATACATCTCCAAATGAATGGAAATCAGTACAAACATTTATTTTATCAAGCTATCAAAACACCATTTGGAGCTAGTCACAATTTTGTGGAAACATTACAAATCAAATCAAATCTTATTGGTCGCACACACATTTATCAGATGCTATTGCCGGTGTGGGAAAATGCTTGTGTTCCTAGCTTCAACAGGGCAGTAATAATAATGGAATTAAGAAATATTTAATATTAGGACGAGCAATGTCATAGTCTGGAGAATAAATACAGTGTGTGTGTGTATATACACTGCTCAAAAAAATAAAGGGAACACTAAAATAACACATCCTAGATCTGAATGAATGAACTATTCTTATTAAATACTTTTTCTTTACATAGTTGAATGTGCTGACAACAAAACCACACAAAAATATCAATGGAAATCAAATTTATCAACCCATGGAGGTCTGGATTTGGAGTCACACTCAAAATTAAAGTGGAAAACCACACTACAGGCTGATCAACTTTGATGTAATGTCCTTAAAACAAGTCAAAATGAGGCTCAGTAGTGTGTGTGGCCTCCACGTGCCTGTATGCCTCCCTACAACGCCTGGGCATGCTCCTGATGAGGTGGCGGATGGTCTCCTGAGGCATCTCCTCCCAGACCTGGACTAAAGCATCCGCCAACTCCTGGACAGTCTGTGGTGCAACGTGGCGTTGGTGGATGGAGGAGACATGATGTCCCAGATGTGCTCAATTGGATTCAGGTCTGGGGAACAGGTGGGCCAGTCCATAGCATCAATGCCTTCCTCTTGCAGGAACTGCTGACCAACTCCAGCCACATGAGGTCTAGCATTGTCTTGCATTAGGAGGAACCCAGGGCCAACCGCACCAGATATGGTCTCACAAGGGGTCTGAGGATCTCATCTCGGTACCTAATGGCAGTCAGGCTACCTCTGGCGAGCACATGGATGCGGCCCCAAGAACACCACACCATGACTGACCCACCACCAAACCGGTCATGCTGGAGGATGTTGCAGGCAGCAGAACTGTTATGGGATTTTTGTGTTTAATGACTAAAATATGTATAATTTGACTTAGTGTTACTGTATGAATGAAACTTATTATAATCATAATGCTGAATATTATGTGTTCCTTATTAGAAAGAATGGAGTTATCTTCAGAGAGGCTGGAATGCTGTGTTCCTTACAGGACATTCTGTCTCTACCCAGGGAGGGGAGAGCCCTTGGGTTGGTTGCAGATAGTTTACAGGTGGCAGACAGTAATGAGAACGCTAACTATACTGCCATTGTACTCTAGATGAGGATGGACATTAAAACCTATGACATCATCTTTATTATAATACCTGATGTAAATTGTACTATGATTCAGTACTCTTGAGAATAAACGCTATTGATTGATTGATTTTGAGACTGGTTTCTGTCCATTTTATGCTGATAAGTATCTAACAAATTCTTATGTATGGACAGAGTGTTTTAATTGAATTGGTTGATAAACATAGGAATTAAATTCCTTTAACAAGAACGTTCTCCACGGCGTCTCCAGACTCTGTCACGTGCTCAGTGTGAACCTGCTTTCATCTGTGAAGAACACAGTCTTGGTGTTCTCTGGCAAATGCCAAACGTCCTGCACGGTGTTGGGCTGTAAGCACAACCCCCACCTGTGGACGTCGGGCCCTCATACCACCCTCATGGAGTCTGTTACTGACCGTTTGAGCAGACACATGCACATTTGTGGCCTGCTGGAGGTCATTTTGCAGGGCTCTGGCAGTGCTCTTCCTGCTCAGGCGGAGGTAGCGGTCCTGCTGCTGGGTTGTTGCCCTCCTACGGCCTCCTCCACGTCTCCTATGTACTGGCCTGTCTCCTGGTAGAGCTCCATGCTCTGGACACTACGCTGACAGACACAGCAAACCTTCTTGCCACAGCTCGCATTGATGTGCCATCCTGGATGAACTGCACTACCTGAGCCACTTGTGTGGGTTGTAGACTCCGTCTCATGCTAACCACGAGTGAAAGCACCGCCAGCATTCACCAAGTGACCAAAACATCAGCCAGGAAGCATAGGAACTGAGAAGTGGTCTGTGGTCACCACCTGCAGAACCACTCCTTTATTGGGGTGTTCTTGCTAATTGCCTATAATTTCCACCTGTTGTCTATTCCATTTGCACAACAGCATGTCAAATTTATTGTCAATCAGTGTTGCTTCCTAAGTGGACAGTTTGATTTCACAGAAGTGTGATTGACTTGGAGTTGCATTGTGTTGTTTAAGTTTTCCTTTATTTTTTTGAGCAGTAAATATATATATATATATATATATATATACACATACCACACACACACACACACACACACACACACACACACACACACACACACACCAGTACCAGTCAAGTTTGGACACCCCATTTTCTCCATTGTAGAATATGTGAAGACATCAAAACTATGAAAATAACATTTGGCATCATGTGATAACCAAAAAAGTGTTAACAAATCAAAATATATTCTGTTTGAGATTCTTCAAAGTAGCCACCCTTTGCCTTGATGACAGCTTTGCAGACTCTTGGCATTCTCTCAACCAGCTTCATGAGGTAGTCACCTGGAATGCATGTCAATTAACAGGTGTGCCTTGTTAAAAGTTCATTTGTGGAATTTCTTCTCTTCTAAATGCGTTTGAGCCTATTCAGCTGTGTCGTGACAAGGTATGGTTGGTACACAAAAGATAGTCCTATTTGGTAAAAGACCAAGTCCATATTATGGCAAGAACAACTCAAATAAGCAGAGCGAAATGACAGTCCACCATTACTTTAAAACATGAAAGTCAGTCAATATGTAAAATTAAGAACGTCAAAAATGTGCAGTCGCAAAAACCATAAAAGCACTATGA
>NC_036866.1:48602870-48608246 GCF_002910315.2 Salvelinus sp. IW2-2015
GTTCAGGTAACAGACACGTCTCAACATCAACTGTTCAGAGGAGACTGCGGGAATCAGGCCTTCATGGTCAAATTGCTGCAAAGAAACCACTACTAAAGGACACAGATAAGAAGAAGAGACTTGCATTGGCAAAGAAACACCAGCAATGGACATTAGACCGGTAGAAATCTGTCCCTTTTGTCTGATGAGTCCAAATATGAGATTTTTGGTTCCAACCACCGTGTCTTTGTGAGACGCAGAATAGGTTAACGGATGATCTCCGAATGTGTGGTTCCCACCGTGAGTCATGGAGGTGGTGTGATGGTGCTTTGCTGGTGAAAGTGTCAGTGATTTATTTAGAATTCAAGGCACATTTWACCAGCATGGCTACCACAGCATTCTGCAGCGATACGCCATCCCATCTGATTTGCGCTTAGTGGGACTATCATTTGTTTTTCAACAGGACAATGACCCAACACACCTCCAGGCTGTGTAAGGGCTATTTGAACAAGGAGTAGAGTGATGGAGTGCAGAGTGAAAGAAAAGGGGAATATCTAGTCAATTGTAGAACTGAATGCATTCAACTGGAAAGCAGCCAACATGTGCTCAGCATATGTGCGAACTCCTTCAAGACTGTTGGAAAAGCATTCCTCTTGAAGCTGGTTGAGAGAATGCCAAGCGTGTTTAAAGCTGTCATCAAGGCAAAGGGTGGCTACTTTGAAGAATCTCAAATATATTTCAATTTGTTTAACACTTTTTTGGTTACTACATGATTCCATGTGTGTTATTTCATATCTATGTCTTCACTAATATTCTACTGTATATACAGTGCATTCGGGAAAGTATTCAGACCCCTTCACTTTTTCAACATTGTTACGTTACAGCCTTATTCTAAAATTGATTAAATTGTTTTTACTCATCAATTTACTCACAATACCCCATAATGACAAAGTAAAAACAGTTRGTTTTTTGTGCAAATTTATACAAAAATAAAAACTGAAATATGACATTTATATAAGTATTCAGACCCTTTATGCAGTACTTTGTTGAAGCACCTTTGTCAGCTATTACAGCCTCGAATCTTCTTGGGTATGACACTACAAGCTTGGCACACCTGTATTTGGGGAGTTTCTCCCAAACACAGCAGATCACAGTAGACTCAAGATTGGGTAGGAAAAATATTCCATTCAAAATCCAATGCTAAGGCAAGGGGAACAGCAACACTTATTTAAAAGAAAGTACATTTTACTGCTGCGGACATAATCTCAGATCCACAGAGGCATTTTGTTATGGTATCTGGTTCTTTCTTTCACACCTCTGTTTAAATTGTAAATGTTTATGATGTTGATTGTATTAACAAACTTGTTTCTTTGCTGCCCAATCTCAACTGGCACWATTACATTTTTGGAGGCGACTTGAATTGTGTGATCCACCCAGTCTCGGACCACTCAAACCCTAGATCAACATCTCCCTCAAAATGTCCAGCGCTTTGTCWGCATTTATAAGCTAGGCAGGATGTGTAGATCCATGGAGATTACTTTTTCCCAGTAACAAATCATTTTATTTTGTTTCACATGTGCACCACTCCTATTCTAGAATAGACTACGTCTTCGTAGATAAAGCTCTTCTCCCCTCTGTTAAGTAGAATACACTTGCCTTGTTATTAGTCACCATGCTCCTCTGTCGCTCGACCTCTCATTCTCATTGAACGAATACAGACCCCCCCCCCCCCCCCCCTCCATGGAGACTTAACTTTACTATCAAACCAATTCATTCTGCACCATTCTATCGAATGCAATTGCTGTCTTTATTAAAACCGAACCGATCTCTCCATCTACACTTTGGGAAACACTTAAAGTTGTTCTTAGAGGCAAAATAATTTCCTATTCCTCTCTTCTCAATAAACGGAAAACTAAAACAGCTGATCAACGCAATTCTGGAATTAGACCAACAATACTCCGCCTCTCCATCACCCTAACTTTACAAAGAAAGGCTGAGTCTTCATACTCAGTACAATTTAATATCCACAGATAAGGCTGAGCAGCAGCGACTTGTTCTGTTTAAGAATATAGAGAAAAGGCTGGTCGACTTCTAGCTCATCAACTCAAGTGCAAATCTGCCTCACAGCTGATCCCTCAAATTCACAACACCTCAGGTGTCTTAACAGTTAGTTCTTCTGAAATCAACACTACTATCAAATTTTTATTCTGATCTATACACATCAGAAGCACCTGAAGACAATTCAATTATGAATGATTTTGACAATTTGGAAACTCCTACCATTACTACAGAGAAGAGAGGAAATTGATCTATCTTTGCAGATAGAGGAGATTATTAATTCAATAACAGCAATGCAAAGTGGGAAATCACTGACGCAGATGGCTACCCAATTGAATTCTACAATATGTTTGCTGCCAAACTGCACCCCCACCTGCTTGAAATGTTTGAAACCGATACAGACCGATCTCACTTTTAAATGAAAAAATATTTGCGAAATTGCTTGCCTCTCGATTAGAATCGACTATGACAGACATAACAGATCAGACAGGGTTTATTAAGGGTCGACACTCCTTTTCTAACATTCGATGTCTGCCTAATGTCATACTCTCCTGCATCTTCGGATGTTCCTGAAGTGGTTCACTCTTTAGATGCGGAGAAGGCATTTGACAGGGTAGAATGGGAATATTTATTCTCTGTAATGGGAAAATGTGGCTTTGGTGTGAACTTAATTACCTGGGTCCGACTTTTGTACTCATCACCCAAGGCATCAGTACTTTGTTCACAGTATTTCCCATTATCAAGGGCCACACGCCAGGGATATCCAATGTCCCCTCTTATTTGCCCTGGCGATAGAACCCCTTTCCATTATGCTAAACGCCACACCCTCAATACATGGTATCTACAGATAGGGACTGGAACAAAGTTTCCTTGTATGCAGATTACTTGCTTTTATATATCTCAGACCCTGAAGCGTGTGTCCCTGTGGTAGTGGGCCTAATGCGTAGGTTTGGTGTGTTTTTGGGTTATAAATTGAATTTCTCAAAAAGTTAATGTTTTCCTATTAATGAATTAGCATTACAAATTCCACGGGATACTATTCCATGTCATATGTCCAAGTCCGGCTTTAAATATTTAGGGGTCCAATATCACCCATACCTMGTCTTCCCTCCATTATGAGAACTTTATTCCCCTAATCAGCAAACTTCAACTAGAATTTCAGAGATTGAGTACTCTCCATTTAACTTARATTTTACTTACTTTACTATATGTAAAACCCTTTCTGWAGCATTTGATATAAAGTTGCAGCCAAATGCAGAAATGTTTTTTTCGGAGTACCAAACAATCATTCTCTGACAAATAGACAGCTGCATGCCATTGCCTTTGCCTCCCCATTAGCCTGCAGAAGGATTTTATTGGATTGGAAATCTATCAATCCTCCCTTAGCATCAGATCTTGCAGGCTGTTCCTAAAATCAAAGTGTTTAAGTAWACCATTTGAGGGTCAACCAACATTCATTGTGAATAAAATATTTATCTGGGCCAGGTCGCAGTTGCAAATTGAGAACTTTGTTCTCAACTAGGCCTACCGGTTAAAATAAGGTTGAAATAAAAAAAATTAAAAAAGCGATAGGGCAGCATTTCACCATTTGGAGAAATGTCTTCAATTTTATTAGATTATTTACATAAAAAAATACCTAAAGTGTATTACAAAAGTAGTTTGAAATGTTTTGGCAAAAGTTTACAGGGTAACTTTTGAGATATTTTTAGTCACGTTTCACAAGTTGGAACCGTGTTTTTTCTGGATCCAAACGCCACAAATAAATTGACGTTTGGAAATATATCGACGGAATTAATCGAACAAAAGGACCATTTGTGAGGTTTATGGGACATAATTGGAGTGCCAAACAACAGAAGCCTGTCAAAGGCTTAAGGCAATGAATATATATTTTGATTTCTGCGTTTTGTGTCGCCCTGCAGGGTTGAAATAGCTTCTCTCTCTTTGTTTACTATGGTGCTATCCTCAGATCAATAGCATCGTTTTGCTTTCGCCGGAAAAGCCTATTTTGAATTAAGACATGTTGGCTGGATTCACAACCAGTGTAGCTTTAATTGTATCTTTCATGTGTGATTTAATGAAAGTTAGATGTTTATGGTAATTTATTTTAATTTGGCGCTTCTGCATTTTCTCTGGCATTTGGCCAAGTGAGACAGTAGCATCCCGCCTAACTCAGATTTTGGATATAAATAAACTTACGAACAAAACATACATGTATTGTAACATGAAGTCCTAATGAGTGTCATCTGATGAAGATCATCAAAGGTTAGTGATTAATTTATCTTATTCTGCTTTTGTTACTCCTCTCTTCGGTTACTCCTCTCTCGGTTACTCCTCTCTTCTCCGGCTCTTCGGTTACTCCTCTCTTCGGTTACTCCTCCTTCGGTACTCCTCTCTTCGGTACTCCTCTTCGGTTTACTCCTCTCTTCGGTCACTCCTCTCTTCGGTCCCCTCTCTTCGGTCACTCCTCTCTTCGCACTCCTCTCTTCGGTTCACCCTCTCTTCGGTTCACTCCTCTCTTCGGTCACTCCTCTCTTCGGTCACTCCTCTTTCGGTCACTCCTCTCTTCGGTCACTCCTCTCTTCGGTCACTCCTCTCTTCGGTCACTTTTCTCCTCTTCGGTCACTCCTCTCTTCGGTCACTCCTCTCTTCGGTCACTCCTCTCTTCGGTCACTCCTCTCTTCGGTCCATCCTCTCTCGGTCACTCCCTCTTCGGTCACTCTCTCTTCGGTCATCCTCTCTTCGGTCACTCCTCTCTTCGGTCACTCCTCTCTTCGGTTACTCCTCTTCTCGGTTACTCCTCTCTTCGGTTACTCCTCTCTTCGGTTACTCCTCTCTTCGGTTACTCCTCTCTTCGGTTACTCCTTCTCTTCGGTTACTCCTCTCTTCGGTTACTCCTCTCTTCACAGTTTCTGTGACTTGGCTCTGACCTAACAATCGTTTGGTGTGCTTTCGTCGTAAAGCCTATTTGAATTCTGACATGTTGGCTGGATTCACAACAAGTGTAGCTTTAATGGTATCTTTCATGTGTGATTTCATGAAAGTTAGATTTTTATAGTAATTTATTTGAATTTGGCGCTCTGCAATTTTACTGGCTTTGGCCAAGTGGGATGTTATCCCAGAGAAGTTAATATGGACTTGGCCTTTTACAACAACAAAAAAACTACCTTGCCACAACACAACGGATTGGCTCAAACGCATTAACAAGGAAAGAATTCCAGAATTAACCTTAACAAGGCACACCTGTATTGAAACATTCCAGGTGACTACCTCATCAAGCTGGTTGAGAGAATACCAAGGATGTGCAAAGCGGTCATCAAGGCAAAGGGTGGCTTACTTTTG
>NC_036866.1:48610669-48638262 GCF_002910315.2 Salvelinus sp. IW2-2015
TATCACACACACACAACACCGTTCAAAAGTTTGGGGTCTTCTTCGAAATGTCCTTGTTTTGAAAGAAAAGCACATTTCTTGTCCATTAAAATAACATCAAATTGATCAGAAATACAGTGTAGACATTGTTAATGTTGTAAATGACTAAATGTAGCTGGAAACAGCAGATTTTTTATGGAATATCTTCATAGGCGTACAGAGGCCCTTATCAGCAACCATCACTCCTGTGTTCAATGGCACATTCTTAGCTAATCCAAGTTTATTTATTTGAAGAATCTCAAATATATTTTGATTTGTTTCACTTTTTTGGTTACTACATGATTCCATGTGTGTTATTTCATAGTTTTGATGTCTTCACTATTATTCTACAATGTAGAAAATAGTACAAWTAAAGAAAAACCCTTGAATGAGTAGATGTCCACATTTTTCACTGGTACTGTAAACTCTCGGTCCCAYCTTTGATGCACCTGTACTGACCTCGCCTTCTGGATGATAGRGGGGRGAACAGGCCGTGGTTTGGGTGGTTAATGTCCTTGATGATTTTTTTGACCTTCCTGTGACATTGGGTGACGTAAATATCCTGGAAGGCAGGCAGTGTGCCCCCAGGGATACGTTGGGCAGACTGCCCCACCCTCTGGATAGCCCTGCGGTTTCGGACGGTGCAGTTGCCATACAAAAGGGGTGATACAGCCTGACCGGATGCTCCCAATGGTARATCTGTCAAAGTTTGTGAGGGTCTTAGGGGCCAAGCCAAATTTCTTCAGCCTGTGGAGGTTGAGGAGGCACGGTTGAGCCTTCCTCACAAGACTATCTGTGTGGGTGGATTCATTTCTGATATTTCAGTGATGTGTACACCGAAGACTTGAAGATTTCCACCTTCTCCACTGCAGCCCCGTCGATGTGGATCGGGGCGTGCGCCTGCTGCTGTCTCCTGAAGTCCACAATCAGCTTCTTCGTGTTGATGTTGAGGGAGAAGTTATTTTCCTGGCACCACTCCGCAAGGGCCCTCACCTCCTCCCTTTAGGCTGTTTCATCGTTATTAGTAATCAGGCCTACTACTGTTGTCATCTGCAAAAGTTGATTTATTTTTTTACCCCTTTTTCATGGTATCCAATTGGTAGTTAGTCGTCTCATCGTTGCAACTCCCGTATGGACTCGGGAGAGGCGAAGGTCGAGAGCCGTGCTTCCTCCGAAACACAATCCAACCAAGCCGCACTGCTTCTTGACACAATGCCCACTAAACCCCGTAACCAATGTGTCAGAGGAAACACCGTACACCTGGCGACCATGTCAGCATGCACTGCGCCTGGCCCACCACAGGGGTCGCTAGTGCGCTATGGGACAAGAACATCCCTGCCGGACAAAGCCTCCCCTAACCCGSACGACGCTGGGACAAATTGTGCACAGCCCCATGGGTCTCCTGGTCACGGCCAGCTGTGACAGAGCCTGGACTCGATCCCCGAATCTCCAGTGGCACAGCTAGCACTGCGATGCAGTGCCTTAGACCACTGTGCCACTCAGGAGGCGTGTCGTCTACAAACTTGATGGTTGAGTTGGAGGCGTACGTGGCCACGCAGTCACGGGTGAACAGGGAGTACAGGAGGGGGCTGAGCACGCACCTTTGTTGGGCCACTGTGTTGAGGATCAGCGTAGTGGAGGTGTTTCCTACCTTCACCACCCGTCAGGAAGTCCAGGATCCAGTTGCATAGGGCTGGATTCAGACCCAGGGCCCCGAGCTTAATGATGAGCTTGGAACGTGCTATGGTGTTTACGGCTGAACTGTAGTCAATGAACAGCATTCTTACAAAGGTATTGCTCTTTTCTAGATGGGATAGGGCAGAGTGCAGTGCAATTGCGATTGCTTCATCTGTGGATCTATTGGGGCGGTATGCAAATTGCAGTGGGTCTAGGGTATAAAGGTAAGGTGAAGATGAATTGATCCTTACCTAGCCTCACAAAGCAATTCATGATGACAGAAGTGAGTGTTATTGGGCGATAGTCATTAAGTTTGTTACTGTACCCAAGAAAGTGCAGGTAACCAATGGTGGTGATAGCAGACTGTGATAGGGAGAGATTGAATATGTTCGTAAACACTCCAGCTAGCTGGTCTGCGCATGCTCTGAGGACGTGGCTAGGTATGCCGTCTGGGCCCGGCAGCCCTGCGAGGGTTAACACTAACATTTATTACTCACYTCAGCCACGGAGGAGGAAAGCCCCCAGTCCTTTAGGAGCAGGCCGCGTCGGTGGTCCTCAAAGCGGGCAAAGGTGTTTAGCTTGTCTGGGAGCAAGACATCGGTGTCCGCGACGTGGCTGGTTTTCCCTTCGTAATCCATAATTGTCTGGAGTCCTTGCCACATACTGAATTGCGACTCCAACTCTCTGTACTGACGTTTTGCCTGTTTGATTTTATGTTTTTATGGAGGGCATAACTGGACTGTTTGTATTCGACCATATTCCCAGTCACCTTGCTGTGGTTAAATGCCGTCGTTCGCGCTTTCAGTTTTGCAAATAGTGCCATCTATCCACGATTTTTGGTTTGGGTAGGTTTTAATCATCAGTGGGAACAACATCCCTTATACACTTCCTTATGAACTCGGTCACCGTGTCAGTGTATACATCAATGTTATTCTCAGAGGCAAGCCAGAACATATCCCAGTCCACGTGATCAAAACAATCTTGAAGCATGGATTCTGATTGGTCAGACCAGCGTTGAATAGACCTCAGCATGGGTACTTCCTGTTTGAGTTCCTGCCTATAGGAAGGAAGGATCAGAATGTAAGTCGTGATCTGATATGCCGAAGGGAGGGCGGGGGAGGGCCTTGTAGCCATCCTGGAAGGAAGAGTAACAATGGTCGAGAGTTTTTAAAGCGTGAGTACTACAGGCAATTGGTTGATATAAATGCTACCGGAGTTTTCTTAGAAATACTTTGTTAAAATCCCCAGCTACAATAAATGCGGCCTCAGTATATGCGGTTTCCAGTTTGCACAAAGTCCAGTTTAGTTCCTTGAGGGCCGTCGTGGTATCGGCTTGGGGAAGAATATACATGGCTGTGACGATAACCGAAGAGAATTCTTTGGGGAGGTAATGCGATCGCCATTTTATTGTGAGGTACTCTAGGTCGGGTGAACAAAAGGGCTTGAGTTCCTGTATGCTACCACAATCACACCATGCATAGTTAACCTTTTGTGGGTTCCAAATATCTCTAACGGTCACCCCAGCGTAAGTCGTTTTATGCACGTGATGTCAGAATGCACTCACTGTTTCAAAATGTGACTGTTACGCAACAGGACAGTTAACACACGCTGCATGCTAATGATCTATAGGCTGTTTTTGTCAATTTAGAATTATTTTCCAACAGGTTGTATTTTCTAACAAAAATTTGAATGAGAGGTGTTCCGCTTCCTCATTAACTCACAAAGAAGTAGCCCATTTCAGCTGCTGTACGGATGAGGACAGTATATCCGGAGAGAGCCATGATTAKGTGAAACAGAGTATGTTACAGTCCCTGATGTCTCTCTGGAAGGAGCTCCTCACCCTGAGCTTGTCTACTTTATTGTCCATGGACTGAACATTAGCAAGTAATAGACTCGGAAGCGGTGGATGGTGTGCACGGCTTGAGTCAGACTACAAGTCCATTCCGAATAAGAAATAACTACTAAATATATTCTCCAAAGTTGCTTAGGAGCTAGAAACAGAGCTGCAATTTCTATCGGCACCATCAGTCTACTGAAAACAAACAAAACCAAACAATTGTTAACTGAAATTGCATTTACCTGTGGGTCCTGTTTCATCTGGGTGACCAGTTTCTGTAGAAGAAAGAGATACATGTGGGTAGGATAACAAAAGCATTCAGGGACATTCCGCAAGACTACTTCAGCCCGTGGACAGTGAAACCTATATGCAAAACATTAAACTGTATTAAACCCAGTGCACCTGTCCCATACCCAATTGTGACAGTGGCCATCATTCAGTCTGAAAAAATAGCATATACAACACTTTGTATTTTCATCATTATAGTATATGATTATTATAATTTGAGGTTATGACTTTATAAAATACTGAAATATGACTTCTTACATGTAAATTACATACTCGTACATTTTACATACAGTATTTACATTCAACTTTATAAAGACATACTATAGGCCTACAGTATGCAGAGTTAAAAATTGCCTACTCATCCTGAAGATAACTAAAACAAATCGATAAATGAAACAGAGTTGATAAGAGCTGTAATCGACAACAAAGTATAAAAATAACCCTAACACGCTAAAGAACCACATACCTTCATTAACTGGGTGCTAAACGTCTGGTTCCTATTGCTATGAGGTGACGTGGGACATTACTAGGCAGAGGACTTACTAAGCTGGCCTTTCAAAGCGCTGTGGCCAGGTCTACTCTATGTGGCTGACCACTCCTCTGGGAGAGTCCTGTTCAATGTGCTGGGAGTATGGTTATGAGACATTAGGGACTGAGCTCAATTGAAGATACTGGCCTGATCCCACTGGTGCTCAACAGCAAGGAGGCTGAAGACCTGGCCTGCGTAGTGAATAGGGTGTCATTTGGGATGAATCCATTATCTAGCACACTCATGCTTACTCACTAACAAACATGTAATGAAAATGGATGCTTGAAGTTGACACAAATAGTGCATTCGGAAAGTATTCAGACTCAACTATTTCCACATTTTGTTACGTTACAGCATTATTATGAAATTGATTAAATTGTTTATTTTCCCCCCCTCCATCTTCACACAGCACAGGCTGTACACACTCCAATAGTCTCTCATTCACAATTTGACAAGGACTTGATAATGCCTCGAATTTCATGGCGGCTTCACCTTTGTGGCCGCAATGCACCCTAAAGAAATACATGCCTTGTGCGGCCCGGACTGCTGCGTTGTGCCCTTCTCCCCATGTGTGCTGCTCAATCTGAAGCGTCRCTCACACACATAGCGCTCCGTCACGTGATCGGCTCTTTCTCACAGGCTACATTAAAGTGAAGACAGGCAAAATCAGGAACACAACTACACGCMTCCTTATCCAATTCCGAGGTGCATATTAAAGATAAGATAATACTTTTCGGCAGCCAACAAGATGAGTAGGCCTAACGAACAGCAAAAGCACTAGCCTGTCAATCTACTGTCCCCCAATAGTACAAAAGTCGACCTATTCTGTGCGAGAAATAAATATTCCAAACAGTCTGGGACAGTTGTGGGATGCGATAGATCCCAAACGAATACAACCACAAGCATTAAAAAAACTTTTTTTAATGCAATGTGACTGATGCAACAGATCAGAACATTTAGCTTAAAATGTTGATCAACTATTAGGCTTTTTCTTCACATTATGAGCGCAGCAATGTGCACATGATAGTAGGCTACAAGCGCGAATGTTCCATTATCAGGAAAACACCATTATCGAAAGTCACCACAAATGCAATTATGCATGTAATGCTTTTATTATAAAAAGGTGCATTTTTAGTGAAAATTATCTTCCCAAAACTTGAAACTCACACGCTGCTTATATATGCCAGTTAGGCTCTACACCCCTTGTAAAGCAGATTAATGTGCTTAATTAAGAAGTTATTTGGCCACTTTAGTTGTGATACAAACTTTATTAAAACAAAGTCTATGCTACATGAGGTGTGCAACTATGATTAGAAAAAGTCACAAAACAAGGCATTGTTTCTTATGCTGGGCATCATTCACAAGTAATACATATATTTGATAGGCTAATAGTCACCCATCAGGCTATTCTTAATTTAATCTGGTCTTCACACATATATACTAAATAATGTGTGTGTGACATTTGATTCGATTTAGAATGGGCCACTATCATGCACCTGTATCGAAACAGGGGCAGCAGGAAAAAAAGACATGTCATCTACGCACTTAAATAGCGAATGGAGGACGCTTTTCCCCGTGGTTTATTTTCATGCCAGCCAGGTAGGCTATACTCCTGTGGTAAATATAAGCAATGTGCTTATTATTAGGAAAGTTGAGAAATAAATAAATATAGTAGGCCTAGCCTATAGAAAGATGATGGGATCCTCTTTTTAGTAGCGGCCATCATTCTGTTTACTCCCGCAATTGTACAGCCTATTGAAATTTTGTGCAACATGAGCTCATGGGTGTGAAGTGTTTGATTAGATTTTCAATAACATTTGCATTGATGTCAGAGTGATTAGACTGACAGAGTGCTGAGTACCAGGCAGTTAGCAAGTTTGGTAGGCTACTAATGTCCATCAGCAGCATCAGAGCTTGGAGAAGCCTAATTACCGTGACTAAAAGGTAATGTGGAATTATACTGCCATCATGACTCGTGACCGCCGGTGTGGCGGTAATACGGTCATCGCAACAGCCCTAGATGTGACGTTTGGCTTTCAGGCCAAAGAGATCAATCTTGGTTCCATCGGACCAGAGAATCTTGTTTCTCATGGTCAGAGTCCTTTAGGTGCCTTTTGGCAAACTCCAAGCAAGAGTTTGCCAATTTCGGCATCCTATTTCGCAACAAAGCCTCCTTCACTCATGCTGCCAAACATACCCTCGTAAAACGGACTATCCTGACGATCCTTGACTTCGGCGATGTCATTTACAAAATAGCCTCCAACACTCTACTCAGTAAATTGGATGCAATCTACCACAGTGCAATCCGTTTTGTCACCAAAGCCCCATATACTACCCACCATTGCGACCTGTATGCTCTCGTTGGCTGGTCCTCTCTACATATTCGTCACCAAACCCACTGGCTCCAGGTCATCTATAAGTCTTTGCTAGGTAAAGCTCCGCCTTATCTCAGCTCACTGGTCACCATAGCAACACCCATACATAGCACGCGCTCCAGCAGGTATATTTCACTGGTCATCCACAAACCCAACACCTCATTTGGCTGTCTTTCCTTCCAGTTCTTTGCTACCAATGACCGAAACGAATTGCAAAAATCACTGAAGTTGGAGACTTATATCTCCCTCACATCTATCACTCCAGTGTTAATTGCTAAATTGTAATTACTTCGCCACTACGGCCTATTTATTGCCTTACCTCCTTACTTCATTTGCACACACTGTATACAGATTTTCTATTGTGTTATTGACTATGTTTGTTTATCCCATATGTAATTCTGTGCTGTTGTTTTTGTCGCACTGCTTTGCTTTATCTTGGCCAGGTTGCAGTTGTAAATGAGAACTTGTTCTCAACTGGCCTACCTGGTTAAATAAAGGTGAAATAAAAKAWTTATAAAATACATTTCAYAAACAGGGATGAGGTGAGTGCCTTGGCGGAGTGGTGCCAGGAAAATAACCTCACCCTCAGCGTCAACAAAACAAAGGAGCTGATCGTGGACTACAGGACACAGCAGAGAGAGCACGCCCCCATCCACATCAACGGGCCGCAGTGAAGAGGGTAAAAAGCTTCAAGTTCCTCTGCGTGCACGTCACTGAAAACCTGAAATTCACACCAACAGCGTGGTGAAGAAGGCGCAACAGCACCTCTAACCTAAAGAGGCTGAAGAAATTTGGCTTGGCCCATAAGACTCTCACAAACTTCTAAAGATGCACCCTAATGTAGCTGTTCTTGTCTATTGATGTTCTGCATGTGTCATGTTTCATGTGGACCCCAGGAAGAGTAGCTGCTGCTTTTGCAACAGCTAATGGGGATCCTAATAAAATACCAAAATAATTGAGCATCCCGTCAGGCTGTATCACCGCCTGGTACAGCAATTGCACGGTTCGCAACTGCAGGGTTCTCTAGAGGGTGGTGCCGTCAGCACAACGCACCATCGGGGGCACACTGCCTGCCTTCCAGGACATCTACAACACCCGGTGTCACAGGAAGGTCAAGAAGCTCATCAAGGACTGTTCACCCCACTATCATCTAGAAGGCGAGGACATTACATAAACAGCTTCTATCCCTAGGCCATCAGACTATTAATCAGCCAAAACTAGACGGCCTCCGCCTAGTACCCAACTCTGTCCRTTAGTCACTGTCACTAGCCAGCTACTCAGGGACGGTTGCCCTACGTGCATAGTCATTGAACACTGGTCACTTTAATAATGTTTACATACTATTTACATATCTACTGCTGTACAACATTTTTAGCATTTAAAAATGTTTCATTATCGTGTGCTTGTTGGATATGTACTGCATTGATTGATAGAAACATAGCATGTCTCTGCACCCGCCATACCATCTGCTAAACTGTGTAAGCGACCAATACATTTTTACTTTATTTGATAGGACTAATAGCGGTGATTCAACTTGACAGTTAGCCAAGTTGATTAGAGTACTTTGTCATCATTTGCAGGCCTAACAAAGAGCCTGAACACTGAGCTGATGAACAAGAGAACACCTTGTTTTTTCCCCCTCCTACCTGATGGACTTGTATTTCCACTTTCAAGGCCTCCTGTAATGTTTGTAATTCCATCATTGAGCCAGTCAGTGTGCCAGTCAGTCCGGGGGAACGTTCAGCCTGTGTACAGAGACAGAAGGAGAATGGTAAAAACATCAGACAACACCTTTAATTCTCACAGTTGAATCAGTGGTTTCAAGGTTGCAGTCATCGCAACCACAGAAGATTCAACATTTCCAAAGCTCTGTCACACAATCCATGATGGAAACCATTTTAATGTCAATATGCGGAGTTCAAACAATTACACTGTCCCCATCCGATTCGGAACAAAATACTCTGGAGGTGATAATCATGGCTTGGGTTTAATAGTCTAGTCTGCATGTTAAAGAATACAGTCCATTGAATACAGTACATTACATAAGTCCTGAAGGACATACAGTGCATTCGGAAAGTATTCAGACCACTTCCCTTTTTCCACTTTGTTACATTACAGCCTTATTATAAAATGTATTAAATTAATTAATTTTCCTCAATCTTACACACAATACCCCATAATGACAAAGCAAAAAAACAGACCTTAATTACATAACTATTCAGACCCTTTGCTATGAGACTCGAAATTGAGGTCAGGTGCACCCTGTTTCCAATGATCATCGTTGAGATGTTTCTACAACTTGATTGGCGTCCACCTGGGGTAAATTCAATTGATTGGACATGATTTGGAAAGACACACACCTGTCTATATAAGGTCCCACAGTTGACAGTGTATGTCATAGCAAAAACCAAGCCATGAGGTCGAAGGAAATGTCCATAGAGCTCTGAGACAGGATTGTATCGAGGCACAGATCTGGGTAAGGGTACCAAAACATTTCTGCAGTATTGAAGGTCCACAAGAACACAGTGGCCGCCATTCTTAAATGGAAGAAGTTTTGAACCATCAAGACTCGTCAGAGATCTGGCCACCTGGCCAAACTGAGCTATCTGGGGAGAAGGTCCTTGGTCAGGTAGGTGACCCAAGAACCCGATAGTCACTTTGACAGAGCTCCAGAGTTCCTCTGTGGAGATGGGAGAACCTTCCAGAAGGACAACGATCTCTGCAGCACTCCACCAYTCAGGCATTTATAGTAGAGCGGCCAGACTGAAGCCACTCCTCAGTAAAAGGCACGACATCCCGCTTGGAGTTTGCCAAAAGGCACCTAAAGAACTCTGACCATGAGAAACAAGAAAAGGTTTTACGAAACCAAGATTGATCTCTTTGGCATGAATGCCAAGCGTCATGTCTAGAGGAAACCTGGCACCATACCTACGGTGAAGCATGGTGGCAGAATCATGCTGTGGGGATGTTTTTCAGCAGCAGGGACTGGAAGACTAGTCAAGATTGAGGCAAAGATGAAAGGAGCAAAGTACAGTGTCATGATACTCCTGGTCAAGGATCAAAGGCCTCAGATCAGCTTGGTAAATAGCTTACAACAACCAGACCCTCTTAACCACAGAAGAGGTTGACACCTTAACACTCGGTCGTAAATTAGGCAGGAGAGGAATCTCTCCCTTTGCTCCTCAGTATTGGGAAAGGAAGGTCTTTGTTACAGAGACATTTTGCCGCCCAAAACTATAAACACCCAAAGAGTGAACTTTGGAACAATATTTATAAGATAGGAATGTGCTTTTGGTTTTCTAAAGAGATAATGGTTTTCATTGTCTGTTGCACATTAACTAAGCCACGCCCCTAATGAGGTCAAAAGAGCATGTCAGTGTGATGGAACCGCCTTTCCGACCAGAGTGCTTAAAAGGACTCGCTAAGAAATAACATATAAGACCAGCAGACAGACAGCGTGAGCTGAATGTTACAAATGGTTGAAATTCTAAGACTCAACACGAGGTGAGAAGATAACCTCACCTATCAGACCAGAAAAGTGTGGAGCGTTGGCCACACATTAAAATGGTTAGAAACTCTGGAACTCTCAACACGAGTGAAGATAAAGACTAGACCAGAACATTTGACAGTCTGCAGCTGTGCATGTAAAGGGTTCTAGAACTGAACTGTCTACCCGAGAAAGGAAGGAGACGAGCCCATCTCAGACAATCATTGGTCCATCTGAAGAAATATCCACTACAAGCCGGAACACCTAAGGACATTGTGACCTCTGGTGGACAACAAGAGCCTTACATCCATCGAGCCACTTCCCATAGAAGGATCGATTGGTTTCAGAGAGACGAAGGACAAAGACATCTACACGTAAATACATTACATTCCTTACCCCAAACAGGCGGTGGTTTGTGAGCAAAGTATTATTATTATTATTTTGAGGGTAGTTTCCAAATGTATGATACATTTGACTCTCAATCTCTTATCTACCCCTCCCCCTCCATATGTGTAACAAGCCATCATAACTTTTTAGTCCACTGGGGACTTATATCATGTAAGTGTGTATGTGTATTCTGTGTTATTATTTAGTTAGTAAATAAATAATTAAATCAAATTGGTGTAGTACTGAATGATCAGAAAAGGCTGGGGTTCTTGTGGATTCAAGAGGTCTGCGATGTTCAAAATGAGACCGATATGAGGTAATGATTAATAAATGACTGTTGTTGATGAAAGAGATATCTATACATCTATAGAGTTTAATTTGGGAGATGGTAACTCATAAAAAGACTTTCCTGTGGTGCCCCAAATTCGCAATGAGTTAATTGTTACATGATTAATTTAAATCGAGTAACAATTAAACATAGTTGATTCGATAACAGTGATCACGTTAATGATAGCCACGACAACAGAGATCCTTGATGAAAACTTGCTCCAGAGTYCTCAGGACCTCAGACTGGGGCGAAGGTTCACCTTCCAACAGGACAACAACCCTAAGCATACAGCCAAGACAACGCAGGAGTGGKTTCGAGACAAGTCTCTGAATATCCTTGAGGTGCCCAGCCAGAGCCCAGACTTGAACACGATCGAATATGTCTGGAGAGACCTGAAAATAGCTGTGCAGCGACACACCCATCCAACCTGACAGAGCTAGAGAGGATCTGCAGAGAAAAAAAGGGAGAAACTCCCCAAATACAGGTGTGTCAAGCTTGTAGCGTTATACCCAAGAAGACTCGAGGCTGTAATCGCTGCCAAAGGTGCTTCAACAAAGTACTGAGTAAAGGGTCTGAATACTTACGTAAATGTGATACTTTTTTATTTATACATTTGCAAAAATATCTAAAAACCTGTTTCTGCTTTGTCATTATGGGGTATTGTGTTTGTAGATTAATGAGGGGGAAAAAATGGTAATCCATTTTAGAAAAAGGCTGTAACATAACAAAATGTGGAAAAAGTCAAGGGGTCTGAATACTTTCCGAATGCATTGTACATCCTGGCAAAAAAAAGCAAGGTTATGAGTCGAACACCCTGAAAAAAAAACAGCTATTCACTTTTTGTTTGAGTCTTTTAGGATATTTATCAACATAACCTTGGATGTACAAAAGGCTGAATGTTGTAACCTTGTGAATAGTAAAGAATAGTGAAGGAATGTGATAATTAACTCCCACCCTTACCTTCACACCGTCTCCAGGTTGAATACCATCCAATTGAAGCATTAAAAGAGCCGCTGTACGCAAAACAGAAAACACAGTAACTGACCTTTACTCCAACACCAAAGAAACAATTCACCTTTCAGTAACAAAACTAAAAATAAGTTGTTTCTATTAGGGCACACGTCTTCAAAAGGTTTCGGAACAGAAAACAAAAATGAGCCTTAAGTCCAAGAAGTCCCTCCCGTGTTGCTGTCCATTTTCCCCCGTTTGGTGCCTAATGAACCTGACCCTGATAGAGGGTCGCCTATGGGCTTCTCAAAAGACCGTCCTCCGTCCCCTATTCTCTGTGACACGGAAACCGATAAGCGGTCGAGAAGGAGCATGTAAATTCATTAGAAGGCAAACGTAAGTGTCCTCCCCTCCTTGATAGCCACCTTTCATCAAGGATACTCACGTGTATCCTATCGTGGAAGAGTTTTGAAATCTGCCACACCCCCTTTGAGTCAGCTTTTGTTTTGTCAGAGGAGAAAAACATACACACGTTTAAAAACAATATGCTACTTATTGTTTTAAATCGATAAAATGTCTTGCACAACTAACTTCATTTGTTTTTATCACTTTACACATTTATTTAGTTTGGGATCCACCCCTGTAAAACGTAATTTACCTAACGACGCGTGAACGGAGAAGGACCGCCTCATTTCAAGCAAGCTCATTTCCATCCACATTCACTTTCCTCGATTCACTTTGACCATTTTCAATAGGAGGCGCGAGAGGACGAAGGATAGAGGACGCAGGAGGTGAGAAAATCTGATACATGGCATATGACTTGTGTTCACTGCTACTCTGACCCTAATTCCAACTGCCCACCTGGCAGATCTAAAGGGACTGTAATCAGGCTTGGGCGGTATCCAGATTGTCAGACATTCATACTGACCTTTTTGGTAATACCGGAAGATGCTGATTTTGGAAGACGCTAACCAGCTAGATAACTACTAAATTAGCAAACCAAATGCACAACTGCAGAGCATTTAGCACATTATAGACAGTTATCTTAATAGTATAAGATACACTATATGACCAAAAGTATGTGGACATCTGCTCGTCAAACATCTCATTCCAAAATTATGGTCATTACTTTGGAGTTGTCCCCCCCCCTTTGGTGCTATAACACCCTCCACTCATCTGGGAAGGATTCCCACAAGATGTTGGAACATTGCTGCYGGGACTTGCTTCCATTCAGCCACAAGAGCATTAGTGAGGTCGGGCACTGATGTTGGGCGATAAGGCCTGGCTCACAGTCGCCGTTCCAATTCATCCCAAAGGTGTTGGATGGGATTGAGGTCAAGGCTCTATCCAGGCCAGTGAAGTGCTTCCACACCGATCTCATCAAACCATTTCTGTATGGACCTCACTTTGTGCACAGGAGCATTGTCATGCTGAAACAGGAAAGGGCCTTCCCCAAACTGTTGCCACAAAGTTGTAAGCACAGAAACATCTAGACTGTCATTGTATGCTGTAGCGTTAAAATTTCCCTTCATTGGAACTAAGGGGCATAGCCCAAACCATGAAAAGCAGCCCAAGACCACCAAAACCTTTACAGGTAGCGTTCTCCTGGCATCCGTCAAACCAAGATTCGTACCGTCAGACTGCCAGATGGTGAAGCGTGATTCATCACTCCAGAGAACGCGTTCCCACTGCTCCAGAGTCCAATGGCGGCAAGCTTTACAACACTCCAGCTGCATTGTCCATGGTGTTCTTAGGCTTGTGTGCAGCTGCTCGGCCATGGAAACCCATTTTATGAAGCTCCCGACGAACAGTTCTTGTGATGACGTTTCCAGAGGCAATTTGGAACTCGGTAGTGAGTGTTGCAACCAAGGACAATTTTTACGCACTACACCACTCGGCGGTCCCGTTCTGCGAGCTTGTGTCTCTTACCACTTCGCGGCTGAGCAGTTTACCCTGGACGTTTCCACTTCACAATAACAGCACTTACAGTTGACCGGGGCAGCTCCAGCAGGGCATACATTTTACAAACTGACTTGTTGGAAAGGGGGCATCCTATGACGGTGCCACATTGAAAGTCACTGAGCTCTTCAGTAAGGCCATTCTACTGCCAATGTTTGTCTATGGCGATTGCTTGGCTGTATGCTCGATTTTATACACCTGGCAGTAACAGGTGTGGCTGAAATAGCCAAATCCACTAATTTGAAGGAGTGAAAAACATACACTACTTATAAAAAGTATCCAGCTGGAAAATATTTAGTTGCGCATTCCATACTGTAATTAGATTGTTGTGCTGCATTCGCCAGGCAGTCAGTGACTCACAAGGCTCCGGTCTCTCCTTGTTTGTGTTTGTAATGTGGGGGGACAACCGGTAAATTTCATAATGAAAAATAATGTGAGGGATGAAATGATGACTGCTTTATCTCATAACATATTGCACATGTTTAACTGCAGGTATTTACTTAAAAAGTAGCTACCAATATTAAAAACTTCAAAGAAATAGTTATCAGAATTCTGTGTTAATGCAACCTGATACCATTAACTGGGTTATTTGGAAATAGCCACAAGATGGTTTATCAATACCGTTGTAACTATTTCTTTGAAGTTTTTATTTTATAAACTTTGAATATTTGTAGCTACTTTCTAAGTGAATACTTGCAGTCAGTCAACTTGTGCAATACATTAGGAGATAAAGCAGATTGTGTTCCTCATTTCACCGGTCACATAGACAAAAGGTTAAAAAAAATATCTTGCTGCTTTTTATAAACGCAGATCTAAAATGTAACTCATTGTATTTTCTGCTTGGCTTCAGACTAATTTAAGCACTTCTCCACTCGGATGAAAAATGTTTGCTCTTGTCATTCATCAGTCAGACAGCGCTCTGACTGATGTGTAGCTACTGTTCTCCAGTAAAATGCAAGATTACCTTCAAGCAAAACATTACGAAATGTAGCTGGCTTCATTCTTTCTATGATAAACAGAAATACGATGGCTATGCATCGTCTTTTTCATTGTAAGCTAATAGTTGCATGCCCCGGATCACTCTATTGAAGCAAAAAAATATGTCAAAGTTCAATATAAAACGTAAGTGAAATGGTTTAAAAACGCAGATTGTATGATGGTCTGTGTTTTGAAAATGCTGATTTCTGAAAGCTAATGTGACCCCTGGGTATATACACGATATACCGGCCAAGCCTAACTGTAATGATGATATGAATCTGCGTAAAGCTCATTGTTTCAAAGTATTACTTTCAAAGTGACGGCACTTTGAATCCTGCACAACCACCTTGGTTTATGGAACTACTTGCAACGTCAAAGAAAGCCAATAATTCTGTCTTCTACTGAATTAGAATTTTTGTTCTTAGCATGCACAAGAGTAAATAAAACAACTTGGAAATGACATTCGCAGGGCACTGACGTGAAGCTCACAAAAGCATACATTTGGCTGGTTCCGTGGGACAACAAACAAACAGTGAGAACCGGGAAACCAGCGAGTCCGCCCGAGGCAATGTCACAGCCGTCCAGTCTGATTGATTTCCGGGCCAAAGCTGCCAGCCAAGAGAACAATTACAACAGGAGCTGTTGCAGGACTCACCACCTGGCAGTGTAACTGGTCTCCACTCTCTCAGACTCCCTGCAAGACAGTAGATGCAGAGCACACTAGGCCTACATGAGACTCCCCACCACAAATTGGGCTTTCAGGATGGCTAAGTCACCCCAAAATTGAAAAACTACCAGAGCAACCGAGCCAAGTTCACCTGTAAAGTCAGTCATGTTAAACATGGGAGGACAACGTGCAGGATACTTTGCAACTAAACGTGGTTTGACCAAACATGAATTTTCATACATGGTTCTGATCATAACAGACAGTAATAGTATATAGGTAGCAGTGGGTGGCAATACTATCCCGTGGCAACTTTCAGTTTCCCTACTTCTGAACTAAACCACCCGTACAATCCATGATTCCTAATGACACAGATTGGTTTGAAACCTACTAGTGTGAAACGTAATCAGGAAAGCTTACCTAGTATAATAGGTGGGCTACAGTTACTGTCCATGATAGAAAACAGTAGTGAAGAGGGTATGACAAAACCTATTCCCCCTCAGGAGACTGAAAATATTTGGCATGGGTCCTCAGATCCTCAAAAGGTTCCACAGCTGCACCATAGAGAGCATCCTGATGGGTTGCATCACTGCCTGGTATGGCAACTGCACGGCCTCCGACCGCAAGGCACTACAGAGGGTAGTGCGTACGGCTCAGTACATCACCGGGGCCAAGCTTCCTGCCATCCAGGACCTCTATACCAGGCGTGTCAGAGGAAGGCCCTAAAAATTGTCAAAGACTCCAGCCACCCTAGTCAGACTATTCTCTCTGTTACCGCACGGCAAGCGGTACCAGAGCGCCAAGTCTAGGTCCAAGAGGCTTCTACCCCCCATATTTTACACTGCTGCTACTCTCTGTTATTATCTATGCATAAGTCACTTTAATAACTCTACTCACATGTATATATTACCTCAATTACCTCGACTAACCAGTGCCCCCGCACATTGACTCTGTACCGGTACCCCCTGTATTTAGCGTCGCTATTGTTATTTTACTGCTGCTCTTTAATTATGTTACTTTATTTACTTATTTTAACTGCATTGTTGGTTACGGGCTTGTAAGTAAGCATTTCACTGCAAGGTCTTCACCTACTGTATTCGGCACATGTGACAACTAAAATTTGATTTGAACCGGCTCCTCTGCTGTCTGACCCTGGTGCAGCTGTAAGCAAGCCGGTTGGATCTGCTGGCTAGCGTGCAGTCTATAAAATGACTACATGAGCATAAATATTGATTCGTTTTCCTAACATAAGGGCCTCAACTCAAATTTAGCACTATTTGGACCTCCTTTGCACAATGCCATGCTACCAGATGCATTGTCTTTGTCTGAAAATGCATATTATTTCAGCATGAACGAGTGTTTTATAACTTTCATTTACAAGAGCACAAATCGCCATGTTGCGCAGTGCAGCCGCGCGCACACGTTCAATTCGCGTTCGTTAGCCAGGTAGCTAGTAAATTGTTGTTACATATTTGGTGCAAGCTAATGAAAAACATCTGATTATTTGCTAGCTAATGGCAAGGAGTCAGACTTCAGTTCCATTTCACAGTTTAAAACTCCTTTTCAAATAAAATATCACTACAGTTGATATGCCTTGACATCCTCGTCAACTACAACTAACGACGTTAGCCGGTTATTTCAGCTTGCGAGGCTAGCTAACACAGGGAGAGTTTTCACAGCATCCAGTCACTAGAGAGCAAGCTAGCTCTAAACTAGTTAGCGATAGCTAACTACATATGGCACAAAACTGTAGCAAACAAGCTAGCTGTCAATCTAGGTAAGTAATTATAAAATAAAACAGTAGCATAACATAAGAACAATATTTTGGGGATGGCTTCAAATAATAACAAAATCCTTACAAATAGGCACGCTTTGGTGGTTACAAGTTAGAATCGGCCCCTTTCTAGCTAGCCATGTCCACTGCCCTCCAATAGCAGTGCACTCCGCTAGCTAGACTAGTGTTCCCAACCAGGAGTACTAGGACCCCCGGGGGTACTTGAAGACTCATGAGACCATAGGCCTACTGGTAAAAATGCACATGAGAGTATTTCAGGGGTACTCCGTGCAGAGTAAAATTCAGTTGGTGGTACAATAACCGAAAAGGATAGGGAACCACTGAGCTAGAGAATATCATCCAACTCCTATAAGAAATAGCTATGAACAAAAACGGTATCCTTCAAACCGTCCTGCCCATCCTAACACACGATTAATTACGGGTACAGGGATCAAACGCATGTGAAAACAACCAAAGTTTCTAAACAATGAAAATGAAACTTATAATAATAATTTTCAAAAATCCCTGTGTACTTACCCTTCACTCACATGAACAGCAGCAGTCCTCTCCTCAGATATTAATGAAATATTTACAAACAACCCAATACTCTACCGAATCACCGATACAATTGATGTGAATATTCAAATATCCTCCATTGATTAGTCTGAGATCTCCGTAGTATTTGTTTAAATTCAATTTGTCCAAAAAGAGAGAAACTGAGATACAAAACAAGAACTCTTCTTCAATCTCATTCACCACAGCCTGAGCACAACAGTTATCCATGCGCTCATGAGGAGTGAGAAGAAAGGGGTAGGACAACTATTTCTAAAAGGTAACAATTGTAGCCGTTGTATSCCAGATTGATTAATTCATTAATAGTATATGGTTAGTTATACATTTTGAGTCGAGGGTCGTCGCAAGGTGAAACGAAAATGTGTTTGAAAAGCGAACTATTTTTTGTCATGGTGCGGCGAATTTATTTCACTTTGCCTAAGGAACAGGGGTACTACGCCTTCCATTGCCTAGGGAAAAACCCCGGATGTAAACTCGGTGAAACTCATCTGGAGAGAAGTAGCACTCGGGTCGTCACTAGTTACCACAGTCACAAAGTCTTAATCTCCGTCTATTTCTACTAGTTATCTTCTTAAAATGTGATTTTAAACTTAACCATGCACTATGCCTAACCCTGACCTTAAATTATGACCAAAATGAGCAAATTTATGTTTTCATTAAATTGTACGATACAGCCAATTTTGACTTTGTGACTGTGCTATCTAATGCAAACCTAGCACTCTTTGCAAAGAAATTCGCGGAGCAATTTGTTGCTGCTTACACTTGCCACGGCCCATATCCTGCGCCTCACTGTCGAAGGATGAAAAAGCACCACTTACTTTCATATCTTTTACTAGCCAGCTGGTGATGGCTGGCTGTGGATGTGAGGCGTGGGCAAGCGACACTTTACAAGTGCGCCATGATTTTATTCTAATTAGAAAATAGTTGTTTATGATATGTCATATCATCTATATTTATTAATAAGTATTGTAGAACGACATACTATTATTATTATTATAGATAATGTAAATTGTCAAAAATAATACTGATGTTACAAAAACTGATGGATTCCATAATAGGCCTATATGTAACGGATGTGAAATGGCTAGCTAGTTAGCGGGTACGCGCTAGTAGCGTTTCAATCAGTTATGTCACTTGCTCTGAAACCTAGAAGTAGTGTTGCCCCTTGCTCTGCAAGGGCCGCGGCTTTTGTGGAGCGATGGGTAACGACGCTTCGTGGGTGACTGTTGTTGATGTGTGCAGAAGGTCCCTGGTTCGCGCCCGGGTATGGGCGAGGGGACGGTCTAAAGTTAAACTGTTACATATACAATACACAGGTTTATGATACAAGACATAGTGGATAACAGGCTAACAATGGTGTAAAGTACTACTCCATACATTTTACCTGACACCCAAAAGTACTCGTTACATTTTGAATGCTTWGCAGGACAGGAAAATGGTCCAATTCAAGTACTTATCAAGAGAACAACCCTGGTAATCCCTATTGCCTCTGATCTGGCAGACTCACTAAACACAAATGCTTGGTTTGTAAATTATGTCTGAGTGTTGGAGTGTCCCCCTGGCTATCGATAAATAATTAAACAAAAATGTGCCGTCTGGTTTGCTTAGTATAAGTAATTTCAAATTATTTTTACTTTTGATAGTTAAGTATATTTTAACAATTATATTTACTTTTGATACTTAAGTATATTTAAAACCAAATACTTTTAGACTTTTACTCAAATAGTATTTTACTGGGTAACTTTTCCTTGAGCCATTTTCTATTAAGGTATCTTTACTTTTACTCAAGTATGACAATTGGGTACTTTTTCCACCACTGCAGGCTAAGRACGCTACCAGGCTAAACATACTACCCTGTACTTACAAGTTACAGTAAAAACAAACTGATATAACATAAATCTCTTTTATATCCTCTCATGCATGTAATTTGATTTGTTTGTCCCTGCATGAGTTAAAATATCTATACAACTGTAATATTACAAAAGGTTTGAACCGCTTGGTGTAATGGCTAATGTATTGGGCTGACAGCCGTGAGGACCCAGGTTCGAGGCCTGTTCGGGCTACCCCCTGGCCTGAATACTTTACACTACAATAATCAAACTTTAAAACATGCTATAGCAAGCGTCTTGTCCCCTTGGCCATTATTGTCTCTGGACCGTAAAATAATTCTGTGCMCTCTGAAGTCTAATTTGTCATTAACCTAAAATGAAAATCTCGGGGCCACAATTCAACAAAATTGGACTGCTGRGTTTACTTGACCACACTAATGGGAAATTAGAGTATTATGGAGAGTAAAACACAGGACATTCTCTTTCAATAAACTAATATATAGACTTAGTGTCACCTGTTTTATAATTAAAAACATTGAATGGTAAATTAATGAGGCTACAAGTTGCTAGTCAAGTGTTCAAATTATTTTCACCATCATGGGCAATGTGGTTGTAGGGATAATACTGTGTCATATTGATTGGTTTGAATTGGGCAAATAATGACGCACCATTGCTAATTTACTTTTTAAACACGCCCAAAAGATTCCAAGAGCAGGTCATGACCTTTGAATAAAAGCAAACGGCACCTCATTCAGGGAACACATTTCCATTTGTTATAATGCATGCATGAAGGCTCTCCAAAATAATACAGTTGTAATTGAATGGCACACTAGTAACTAACTAAAAACGTATCGACTTTTTTTGGTCCTCCAATAATCGGTATCGGCGTTGAAAAATCATAATCGGTCGACCTCTAGTGCCAAGCTTATAGAGATGTACCCCAAGAGACTTCCAGCTGTAATTGCTGCAAAAGGTGGCTCTACAAAGTATTGCTTTTGGGGGAGTGAATAGTTATGCACACTCAAGTTCTGTTTTATTGTCTTGTTTGTCTCACAATAAAAAATATTTTGCATCTACCAAAGTGGTAGGTATGTTGTGTAAATCAAATGATACAACCCCCCCCCCCCAAAAAAAATCCATGTTAATTCCAGGTTGTAAGAAAACAAAATAGGAAAAATGCCAAGGGGGTGAATACTTTCGCAAGGCACTGTATATTTTGGTATGGGTGGCCCCAGCATGATTCAAACCAATAATCCTGGCATTGTAAGCAAAATGCTTTACCAACTGAGCCACAGAGGACCAAAACTAACTTAGAGCTATAATCCGCAGGTGAAACAATAACAAAGCGGCACCCACCTCTGTTTTGGTAAAAAGCTGAGGTACGGGCAGGGAGAAATGTAACCACTCTCAAATTCATAGACAGTGCTATCGACACAAGGACTGACCATCGATGATATAAAAATGATGCAGTGTTTACATTTACTTTGTTAACAAACATTGTTGTAAAACACACTTCTATTTTGGGTTCTGATGGGGTACAGCAGTTTAACTAAACTCATGAGGCATTCATTAGTTTATAAGTTATGTCCAAAAATCGATGTAGCGACTAAGGATTCTAGATTTAACTAACTGAAAATATCACGCTGGATGTTGTTAATGTCCCATTAAATTTGGTTCAGTTTACTGTTTGGTTCAACTTTGAATTGTTATGAGCTNTACTGTTTGGTTCAACTTTGAATTGTTATGAGCTACACATACGATGAAGTAAAATGATAACTTCTGAGTTCAATATTACACTTTACATAAAGCCTTCAGGTATAGTGCTTTCAGAAAGTATTCATACCCCTCAACTAATAAAAAWAAATGGTGTTACAGTCTGAATTTAAAATGGATTAAATGTACACTACCGTTCAAAAGTTTGGGGTCACTTAGAAATGTCCTTGTTTTTGAAAGAAAAGKAAAGTTTTTGTCCATTAAAATAACATCAAATTGATCAGAAATACAGTGTAGACATTGTTAATGTTGTAAATGACTATTTTAGCTGGAAACGGCAGATTTTTAATGGAATATCTACATAGGCATACAGAGCCCCATTATCAGCAACCATCACTCCTGTGTTCCAATGACACGTTGTTAGCTAATCCAAATGTATAATTTTAAAAGACTAATTGATCATTAGATCATTGATCACTATTTTGCAATTATGTTAGCACAGCTGAAAACTGTTATGATTAAAGAAGCAATAAAACTGGCCTTCTTTAGACTGGTTGAGTATCTGGAGCATCAGCATTTTTGMATTCGATTACAGGCTCAAAATGGCCAGAAACAAATAACTTTCTTCTGAAACTCGTCAGTCTATTCTTGTTCTGAGGAATGAAGGCTATTCCATGCGAGAAATTAGCAAGAAACTGAAGATCTCGTACAAGGCTGTGTACTACTCCCTTCACAGAACCGTTCAAACTGGCTCTAACCAGAATATAAAGAGGAGTAGGAGCCCCGGTGCACAACTGAGCAAGAGGACAAGTACATTTAGTGTCTAGTTTGAGAAACATAAGCCTCACAAGTCCCCAACTGGCAGCTTCATTAAATATTACCTCTAAAACACCAGTCTCAATGTCAACAGTGAAGAGGTTACTCCGGGATGCTGGCCTTCTAGGCAGACCCTAGCCTGAAGAAGTTTWAACCTCTATCAGATCGGTGTCCCTGAACTGGGACGGTTCTGGCTCAATATGCAATAATGACTAGAAAACGTTGCATACAACAGCCAACTTTCCGGGACAAAGACATGTCTTATATGGGCAGAAAGCTTAAATTCTTGTTAATCTAACTGCAGTGWCCAATTTACAGTAGCTAAMACAGAAAGAAAATACCATGCTATTGTTTGAGGATAGTSCACAACAACAAGACACTTTTATCACGGCAACTGGTTTGCTACATTCACCTCTGAAGGTAAATAATGCACTMACAGTGGGGAGAASAAGTATTTGATACACTGCCGATTTTGCAGGTTTTTCTACTTACWAAGCATGTAGAGGTCTGTAATTTTTATCATAGGTACACTTCAACTGTGAGAGACGGAATCTAGAAAATCACATTGTATGATTTTTAAGTAATTAATTTGCATTTTATTGCATGACATAAGTATTTGATACATCAGAAAAGCAGAACTTAATATTTGGTACAGAAACCTTTGAGTTCTTGACCAGGTTTGCAACACACTGCAGCAGGGATTTTGGCCCACTCCTCCATACAGACCTTTCCCAGATCCTTCAGGTTTTGGGCTGTCGCTGGGCAATACGGACTTTCAGCTCCCTCCAAAGATTTTCTATTGGGTTCAGGTCTGGAGACTGGCTAGGCCACTCCAGGACCTTGAGATGCTTCTTACGGAGCCACTCCTTAGTTTGCCCTGGCTGTGTGTTTCGGGTCGTTGGCATGCTGGAAGACCCAGCCACGACCCATCTTCAAGCTCTTACGTGAGAAGGAGGTTGTTGGCCAAGATCTCGCAATACATGGCCCCATGCATCCTCCCTCAATACGGTGCAGTCGCCCTTGCAGAAAAGCATCCCCAAAGAATGATGTTCCACCTCCATGCTTCAGGTTGGGATGGTGTTCTTGGGGTTGTACTCATCCTTCTTCTTCCTCCAAACACGGCGAGTGGAGTTTAGACCAAAAAGCTCTATTTTTGTCTCATCAGACCACATGACCTTCTCCATTCCTCCTCTGGATCATCCAGATGGTCATTGGCAAACTTCAGACGGGCCTGGACTAGCGCTGGCTTGAGCAGGGGGACCTTGCGTGCGCTGCAGGATTTTAATCCATGAGGCGTAGTGGTTACTAATGGTTTCTTTGAGACTGTGGCCCAGCTCTCTTCAGGTCATTGACCAGGTCTGCCGCTGTAGTTCTGGGCTGATCCCTCTACCTTCCTCATGATCAGATGCCCACGAGTGAGATCTTGCATGGAGCCCCAGACCGAGGGTGATTGACCGTCATCTTGAACTTCTTCCATTTTCTAATAATTGCGCCAACAGTTTTTGCCTTCTCACCAAGCTGCTTGCCTATTGTCCTGTAGCCATCCCAGCCTTGTGCAGCTACACATTTTATCCTGAGTTCCTTACACAGCTCTCTGGTCTTGGCCATTGTGGAAGAGTGTGAGTCTGTTTGATTGAGTGTTGGGACAGGTGTCTTTTATACAGGTAACGAGTTCAAACAGGTGCAGTTAATACAGGTAATGAGTGGAGAACAGGAGGGCTTCTTAAAGAAACTAACAGGTCTGTGAGAGCCGGAATTCTTACTGGTTGGTAGGTGATCAAATACTATGTCATGCAATAAAATGCAAATTAATTACTTAAAAATCATACAATGTGATTTTCTGGATTTTGTTTTAGATTCCGTCTCTCACAGTTGAAGTGTACCTATATAAAAATTACAGACCTCTACATGCTTTGTAAGTAGGAAAACCTGCAAAATCGGCAGTGTATCAAATACTTGTCTCCCCCACTGTTAAGGTGGCATTATTTACCTTCAGAGGTGAATGAGCAAACCAGTTTCCCATGATAAAATGGACCGATTCAGGAAAACTAGCTAGGTCCTTTTTTCTCAAATTTCCGGCCTGAACTGACGTGCCCAAAGTAAACTGCCTGTTTCTCAGGCCAGAAGCCAGCATATGCAATAATTGCTATCATTGGATAAAAAACACTTTGAATTTTGTTAGAAATGTTAAATTATGTATTAGACTCAACACAATTTGATATGGTAGCAGAAAATCCAAAGAAAACCAACCAGAATCTTTTCTGTTTTTTTAGATCCCATGCTCTTTCAATGGAAAGCAATGGCCTATACAATTCCAGCTCCCAGATTACAATTCCTATGGCTTCCACTAGATGACAACAGTCTTTGTTCAAGGTTTCAGGCTTCTATCTTCCAAAAACGAGGAAAGAATTTTGAGTTTTTGGTACGGGAGTCACAGTTGGAAATCAGTCTGTGCGGCGCGGGCGACGAAGAGGATGCGCACTTGCTAATTTTACTTTTCCATTGAACATACTTCTTTCCGTATGAAATATTATAGTTTATTTACATTTTAGGGTACCTGAGGATTTAATAGAAATGTAGTTTGACTTGTTTTAACAAACTTTATCTGTAGCTTTTTGGATTCCTTTGTCTGCATGTTGAATGAGTGGATTACTGAAATCGATGGCGCCAACTAAACTGACTTTTTGGGATATAAAGAAGGATTTTATCTAACAAAACGACCAAGCATGTTGAAGCTGGGACCCTTGGGATTACAAACAGATGAAGATTTTAAAAAAATAAGTGATTATTTAAATCGCAATTTGTGATTTTATGAAGCCTGTTCTGGTTGAAAAATATGTTGATGTTGGGCACCGTCCTCAAACAATCGTATGGTATGCTTTCGCTGTAAAGCTTATTGTAAATCGGACAATGCAGTTAGATTAACATGAATTTAAGCTTTTAACCAATATAAGATACTTGTATGTTCATAAATGTTTAATATTACGATTATTTATTTGAATTGCGCTCCCTCCAATTTCACCGAATGTTGTCTACAGGTGTCCCGCTGACGGGACGCCGTGCCCTAACTTGCCTAGTTAAATAAAGGTTAAAGTTTTAAAAAACTGTGTTCACGTGTCAATTTATTATGAAAGATATCACCATGAACGCCTTGACGTCTACATGTTCAGTGCCTTCAGACCCCTTGACTTTTTTGACATTTTGTTACGTTACAACCTTATTCTAAAATGGATTAAATCGTTTTTTCCCCTCATCAATCTACACATAATGACAAAGCAACAAGAGGTTTTTATATTTTTTTGCAAATGTATTACAAATAGAAAACTGAAATATCACATTTACATAAGTATTCAGTTTCTTTACTCAGTACTTTGTTGAAGCGGTGACTTTCTCCCATTCTTCTCGGCAGGTCCTCTCTAGCTCTGTCAGGTTGGATGGGGAGCGTTGCTGCACAGCTATTTTCGGGTCTCTCCAGAGATGTTCGATCGGGTTCAAGCCTGGGCTCTGGCTGGGCACCTCAAGGATATTCAGAGACTTGTCCCGAAGCCACTCCTGCATCGCCTTGGCTGTGTTCTTAGGATCGTTGTCCTTCTAGAAGGTGAACCTTCACCCCAGTAGGAGGTCCTGAGCGCTCTGGAGCAAGCTTTCATCAAGGATCTCTCTGTACTTTCCTCCGTTCATCTTTGCCTCGATCCTGACCAGTCTCCCAGTCCCTGCCACTGAAAAACATCGCCACACCATGATGCTGCCACCACCATGCTTGTGCCAGGTGGTGCCAGGATTCCTCCAGATGTGAAGCTTGGCATTCAGGCCAAAGAGTTAAATCTTTGTTTCATCAGACTTTTACTGAGGAGTGGCTTCCATCTGGCCACTCTACAATAAAGGCCTGATTGGAGGAGTGCTGCAGAGATGGTTGTCCTTCTGGAGGTTTCTCCAATCTCCACAGAGGAACTCTAGAGCTCTGTCAGGGTGACATTGGGTTCTTGGGGACCTTCATTCCTGCAGACATTTTTGGTACCCTTCCCCAGATCTGTGCCTCGACACAATCCTTTCTCGGAACTCTACGGACAGTTCCTTCAACCTAATGGTTTGGTTTTTGTTCTGACATGCACTGTCAACTGTGGGACCTTATATAGACAGGTGTGTGCCTTTCCAAAACATGTCCAATCAGTTGAATTTACCACATGTGGATTCCAATCAAGTTGTAGAAACATCTCAAATATGGTCAATGGAAACAGGATGCACCTGAGCTCAATTTCTACTCATAGCAAAGGGTCTGAATACTTATGTAAATAAGGTATTTCTGTTGTTTTTTAAATTTTATTATACATTTGCTAAAATATACAAAAGTTTTTTTTGCTTTGTCATTATGGGGTATTGTGTGTAGATTGCTGAGAAATTTGTATTTATTTCATCCATTTTAGAATAAGGCTGTAACGTAACAAAATGTGGAAAAAGTCAAGGGGTCTGAAAATTCTTGCCAGAGGCACTGTACATGATTTTGTAAAACATACTTTTCATTGCCAGAGTAATCTAATCAATTTTATTTGTCGATTTATCTAAAATAGGCATATCACCTCAATACAATTGATTTGCAGCCAGCCACCATTACTGTGTAGATATGCCTATTTCTCAAATCAATACGCACACAAGGGCTTCTTTGTTGGAGGTAGCCCTATTCACAAATAAGAGGTACCCTAGGTCTCTAGTGGCGCATTAGGTCTCTAGTGGAAATCTCTGACTTCCGACTTCAGTGCGTTCAAGACAACTGGGAACTCGTACGAGTTCAAACTATGAAAAATAGTTTTGAACGGTCATTCAAAGCAGAATTCCAATTCAGAAACTCGGGCATCTTTCTCTGACCTGAAAATCACTTATGTCCTTAGGCTATACATTTCTGTGGAGATTTCTATGGTTAAAAGGCTTGAATTGAATTTAAAATATTAGTGGTAGGCTATGCCTACAGCAAAAGACCAAAAATGTCAATGCAGTTGCATTCTTAAAATTTGCCTAAACGGAACCGAAAACACCCCAGCCTGTTTTGATCACAGATCATGATGAAGCCTGAACATTTCAGCTATATTGGTCATTGATTTAACCCACAATCGCCTACAGATTTGATACACATGAAGACCTATATTTAATCTGGATTTGACAAACAATAGTCCAACTAGGATCCTTTGACTTTTCCCCAAGTTATATTTYTTCCCATTTAGGCTAAATATAGTCCTATTAATAAGCTTTTAATGTTTTCCTATTTTCCTATACCAATTTGGGTTTCCAATCTCTCCAAAAGAATGTGGTGATCAATGGTATCAAAAGCAGCACTAAGATCTAGGAGCACGAGGACAGATGCAGAGCCTCTGTCTGACACCATTAAAATGTAATTTACCACCTTCACAAGTGCAGTCTC
>NC_036866.1:48639368-48670804 GCF_002910315.2 Salvelinus sp. IW2-2015
TCCTTGGTTGGGGTCTGAGCAGATTATTTGTTGCGATTGCAAACGTAATAAAATGGTGGTCCGATAGTCCAGGATTATGAGGAAAAACATTAAGATCTACAACATTTATTCCATGGGACAAACCTAGGTCCAGAGTATGACTGTGGCAGTGAGTAGGTCCAGAGACATGTTGGACAAAACCCACTGAGTCGATGATGACTCCGAAAGCCTTTTGGAGTGGGTCMGTGGACTTTTCCATGTGAATATTAAAGTCACCAAAAATTWGAATATTATCTGCCATGATTACAAGGTCCGATAGGAATTCAGGGAACTCAGTGAGGAACACTGTATATGGCCCAGGAGGCCTGTAAACAGTAGCTAAAAAAAGTGATTGAGTAGGCTGCATAGATTTCATGACTAGAAGRTCAAAAGACGAAAACGTAGTCGTTTTTCTTTTTGTAAATAGAAATTTGCTATCATAAATGTTAGCAACACATGCGCGGGGTATATGGTCACTAGTGTAACCAGGAGGTGAGGCCTCATTTAACACAGTAAATTCATCAGGCTTAAGCCATGTTTCAGTCAGGCCAATCACATKAAGATTATGATCAGTGATTTGTTCATTGACTATAACTGCCTTGGAAGTGAGGGATCTAACATTAATTAAGTAGCCCTATTTTGAGATGTGAGATATCATAATCTCTTTCAATAATGGCAGGAATGGAGGAGGTCTTTATTCCAGTGAGATTGCTAAGGCAACCACCGCCATGTTTAGTTTTGCCCAACCTAGATCGAGGCACAGACACGGTCTCAATGGGGATAGCTGAGCTGACTACACTGACTGTGCTAGTAGCAGACTACACTAAGCTGGCAGGCTGGCTAACAGCCTGCTGCCTGGCCTGCACCCTATCTCATTGTGGAGCTAGAGGAGTTAGAGCCCTGTCTATGTTCGTAGATAAGATGAGAGCACCCCTCCAGCTTAGGATAGAGTCAGTCACTCCTCCACAAGCCAGGCTTGGTCCTGTTTGTGGTGAGTCCCAGAAAGAGGACCAATTGTCTACAACTTATATATTTGGTAGGGGCAGAAAACAGTTTTCAACCAGCGATTGAGTTTGAGACTCTGCTGTAGAGCTCATCACTCCCCCTAACTGGGAGGGGCCCAGAGAATTACTTGATGCCGACATATCTTTCTAGCTGATTTACACAATGTCCGTACTGTGAGACGCCTAAGACAGCACTACAGGGACAGGACGGACAGCTGATTGTCCTTGCAGTGGCAGACCACGTGTAAAACACCTGCACAGGATCGGTACACTCCGAACATCACACCTGCCAGACAGGTACAGGATGGCAACAACAACTGCCCGAGTTACACCAGGAACGCACAATCCCTCCATCAGTGTTCAGACTGTCCGCAATAGGCTGAGAGAGGCTGGACTGAGGGCTCACCAGACATCCCCGGCAACAACGTCGCCTATGGGCACAAACCCACCGTCGCTGGACCAGACAGGACTGGCTAAAAAGTGCTCTTCACTGACGAGTCGCGGTTTTGTCTCACATGGGGTGATGGTCAGATTCGCGTTTATCGTTGAAGGAATGAGCTTTACACCGAGGCCTGTACTCTGGGGCGGGATCGATTTGGGGTGGAGAGTCCGTCATGGTCTGGGGTGGTGTGTCACAGCATCATCGGACTGAGCTTGTTGTCATTGCAGGCAATCTCAACGCTGTGCGTTACAGGGAAGCAGCCTCCTCCTTCATGTGGTACCCTTCTTGCAGGCTCATCCTGACTGACCCTCCAGCATGCAATGCACCGAGCCATACTGCTCGTTCTGTGCGTGATTTCCTGCAAGACAGGAATGTCAGTGTTCTACCATGGCCAGCGAAGTGCCCGGATCTCAATCCCATTGAGCACATCTGGGACCTGTTGATCGGAGGGTGAGGGCTAGGGCCAGTCCCTCCAGAAATGTCCGGGAACTTGCAGGTGCCTTGGTGGAAGGTGGAGGGGAAATCTCACAGCAAGAACTGGCAAATCTGGTGCAGTCCATGAGGAGATGTACTGCAGTACTTAATGCAGCTGGTGGCCACACCAGATACTGACTGTTACTTTTGATTTTGACCCCCTCTTTGTCAGGGACACATTGTTCCAGTTCTATTAGTCACATGTCTGTGGAACTTGTTCAGTTTATGTCTCAATTGTTGAATCTTGTTATGTTCATACAGATATTTACACATGTTAAGTTTGCTGAAAATAAACGCAGTTGAGAGCGAGAGGACGTTTCTTTTTTGCTGAGTTTATATAGTTCATTAGTACACCCTTGTGGTTGAATGTATATCTATTGTAGGTCCTATGATACAACAATGAATAATGTTGAACTAACAAATACCATCAAGGGATACATTACAATTTTCAACAATGAACAAGCTCTGAAAACCAACCTGGCAATATTACGATTATATATTTAAAACTTTGATTTTTTTGTCCTCACATGGCAATCATAGACTGAAATACTGAATTCTGGTGTGTGGAATAGAGCGCAGGTGGGTGCTATGTGGGTGGGAACCTGTCTGTCACTTGTTCTCAACAAAAGGAGGAGACTGAAGTCCATGCACTGCTGCTCTCTTTGTTCTGAGTGCTAGTGTTTTTAGCTAATCTGTGTATCTCACATTATGTTCCCAGTATGATCGTTTTCTTGCTCTTTCTTAACAGATATGACAACATGACAATAACAGTTGCTGTAGATGATGTAATGAAAAGTTGGAGGGTGGTTGGTAATGGAGGACATCAGGTAGATCCACGTCTGGGTGTTGGGCAGAACCCCTAGGTCCTGGAGAACCGGAGCAGAGTAAAAGGAACAGGGTAGGAGACAGAGATGTAAACAAGCAAACACACAAGTTACAGGTTGATCGGGTTTGTAAAAATACAGTTATTGAATTATTTAATTTAAAATGTTTGATAGACATGCAATAATGTTAACGGCAGACAGAAAAAAGAAGGATACCTGTCTGTTTTCTTTTATGTCAGTGGGGTTGATGAGGGAGGTGTGGATGGTCCCTGGAAAAGATAAGAGAGGTGAGTTGTGAGAGAAACTCCAGGGTGGTGTTATGACCACTGGAGTCATACACCTTAACAGCACCTACCTGGAAGCAGAGGTTACTTAATGTTACCCAGTGATTAGCTTTGAGATTTACTATTTGGAGAAACTCCTGGGCCACTGCTGACAACATGGCGATGCACGCCAACAAACGAGGTGGCAAATGCGAATAGTTATCATCTGAGATTTTTTATATTCACCTGAACGGATCGTGACCCCAGCTAGGAGCYAAAGAGCAGCAAGGTCTCGCCTTCCTTTCATCCTTCTTCCAAGCCAAGTAATTCGACCGGATGTCGAAGCACTTGGTCCTCTTCTTGATTCTCCTCTGGTGGTTTTCCTTCTGTTTCTCCTGCACCTTGTCCATGTTCAGTCTCACCTTCATTGACAATAGAAATAAATACAATTATATTTCATCTTATTAAAAATACATCTCTTACATATCTCTTGGAGGGCCTGAAAATAAATTAACAGCGGYCAATCATTTTTCCTGGTCAAATTCCTCCAAATCCTTCTCAGCCCATGCCTGAAGGTGGTCCTCGAAAGCGTTCTGATCTGGTTTGACAACTTCCACGACATCAGGTGGCGTTTCAGTGATCTCAAAGTACATTATACAAAAATAYCAATAGACAACACTAAGTCAATCTGAAATGTTTAATACTACAGTATATGCAATAATTGTATATACAATTGCATTGTTTACCTCAGTAAAKAGCTGCGGCTCCCGTCCCTACAGAAGGCGATAGGGTGAGTACTCTGGAGGCCTGGATGCTGCTGTTGTGTGCAAAGAGATCTAACTTTGCAAAGCATCAAGCTAGCGAACTGTTAAATGCTATTTTCATACAAATATTAACACTAACACATTTTATCAAGACATCCAATATTTACATAWTTACCTGAACTAAACTGAGCCTTTGTCCATAGAAAATAAAACAAATAGGATTTAGAACATTGTTGAAATAAATGACAGAAAGTTCAGACACCATCTTAATCCCTTCTCTTACATGTAAACCGTTAGTAACCTAGCCAACCTCCATTACTTACAATGGGGAAAATACCAACCAGTTTTTCACTCGGTTAAAACTCCCTTCAATTGTATTCAAACATCACCAAACTCATGGACTATGTAGTTTACCATGCTACCTCAATATTTTGAAAGTCATATTARACTTTTGCACAATACATACCTGAATTAATAGGGTAAAATMATGAGACGGAGACACTTTCGTTTTCAGTAGTAGGTGTTCTCCAAGATTGAAGAAGAAACCTCCAAGAACTCACAATGGCTCCCCATTGACATCACAGCTCCACCTAACGGCAGTAATCATACACATTACTTTAAATGCAAATACCTGGGAGGCGTAGAAAATGATAGAAGGGATGGCTCCATAAAATAACAAACAAAATAAAACATACATATACACATGGCATATGCTTGGGTATCACCTTGACATCTCTGATCTGCTTGCCTCAATAAATGAATGCTAGAACATTGGTAGCCAGGATTAACTATTTGTATCTAGTCTCTTAATAATTGCATAACGGTGCAAATGTAACCGATGTGAAATGGCTAGCTAGGTAGCGGTGGTGCGCGCTAGCAGCCTTTCAGTCGGTGTACGTCATTGCTCTGAAAACCTTGAAGTAGTGATTCCCCTTGCTCTGCAAGGGCCGCGGCTTTTGTGGAGCGATGGTAACGATGCTTCGTGGGTGACTGTTGTTGATGTGTGCAGAAGGTCCCTGGTTCGCGCGAGGGGAAGGAATAAAGTTAAACTGTTACATTGATGCTGTTGACCCGGATCACTGGTTGCTGCGGAAAAAGGAGGTCGAAAGGGAGGTGAATGTAACCGATGTGAAATGGCTAGCTAGGTAGCGGTGGTGCGCGCTAGCAGCCTTTCAGTCGGTCACGTCACTTGCTCTGAAACCTTGAAGTAGTGATTCCCCTTGCTCTGCAAGGCCGCGGCTTTTGTGGAGGGCGATGGGTAACGATGCTTCGTGGGTGACTGTTGTTGATGTGTGCAGAGGGTCCCTGGTTCGCGCCCGGGTCGGGGCGAGGGGACGACATAAATTAAAACTGTTACACAAGTTAGACATGTTATCTTTTGTTTGCATGGGAGCATGTCTTTTGTCGGTCCTGTGAATGTTGAGTGATCACACATGCCTCAGCACGCATATAAGGTTACTTTGCCTGCTTGCAAATGTGTGCTAAAAGTGGGGATGTTTCATAGTATTTTTGATGATCTTAACTTCCCACCAACAGGGAACCCAATTGTTTGTTTTTTCTTCAGAAAACCACAGAACCACCTCTGCAATATAGGCCTACACTCAGAAAAAAAGGTGCATCTACAACCTAAAAAGATTCTTCATGCTCCCCATAGGAGAACCCTTTTTGGTTCCAGGTAGAACCCCTTCTGTGCATAGGTAGAACTGTGGCCCACTTATTAATAAGGGAGCGGGTCAATACAGCACACACATATAAAGTGAATCGATTGAGTGCTCTACGATAATGATTGCTGGTTGACGAATCACCCTCAGATGATTTGTTGAGAGCCCGAGACAAAAGTACAAAGGTCTTTTATAGCCAAGATACACCACTTTCAGTCTACATGACGAACAACAGATGTATGGAATGGGTAACAAGGTTAAGATTTGTATGAAAGATACTTATAATTCACAGCAGACAGTATCTGCTGTAAAAACAGTACTCTTTGTGTACAGACCAGGGTCTGGCCCTGGGGTCATCTCTCCCTGGTACCTTATAGAAGAGAAACATTAACTCATGCTCTGGAATGTGGTCTCTTTAGGTTTTATCACCCAAAAGACATCATAAATCTCCTGTCAGTGTTATTTCCCAGAGGCCCACTTTCAGTTCACACAGACACAATAGAGTTATAATAATCCTATATTCTGTTGCATAAAACAACCATTTGATGCAATAAAAGTATTATAACATAATCTTGTAATTTCCAACATACCCTGCTGAGCTCTCAAATACCGTGCCCGTCTCTCACGGTCACTGCTATCCAGATTCCTTGGGACGTCCCTACCCTGAAKCCTACACTAGAACCCTTACCTAACCTAAACTTATGAAGTAGAAATGTAAAATGGTTGACGTAGGGATATCCCAAAGATCCCGAATAGCACGGACCCTCTGGGAGAGCCTATGAACTCCTCTATTCGCTGAAAGCCGTGGACACCTCTTATTGGTTGTCTGATGTAGGCTACTGGGAACAACAGTCTGATTGGCTAACCACATTTAGATCTGTTTACAGTACCAGTCAAAAGTTTGGACACACCTACTCATTCCAGGGTTTTTCTTTATTTTGACTATTTTCCACATTGTAGAATAATAGTGAAGACATCAAAACTATGAAATAACACATATGGAATCATGTAGTAACCAAAAAGTGTTAAACAAATCTAAATATTTTTTTATGTTTGAGATTATTCAAAGCAGCCAAACTTTGCCTTGATGACAGCTTTGCACACTGTTGGCATTCTCTCAACCAGCTTCATGAGGTAGTCATCTGGAATGCATTTCAATTAACAGGTGTGCCTTGTTAAAAGTTCATTTGTGGAATTTATTTCCTTCCAAATGTGTTTGAACCAATCAGTTGTGTTGTGACAAGGTAGGGGAGGTATACAGAAGATAGCCCTATTATTATGGCAACAACAGCTCAAATAAGCAAAGAGAAACGAAAGTCCATCATTACATTAACTTCTCTGTGCTACAGATCCCTTTTACGGGATCACTTTCCTAAACAACCGCTAGAATTGCAGGGCGCCAAATGCAAAATAATTACTAAAAATATTTAGAARCATGCAATCACAAGTGAAATATACCAAAACACAGCTTAGCTTGTTGTTAATCCACCTATCGTGTCAGATTTTGAAAATATATTTGTAAAGGCTGTCATCATCTTCTTCCTCTGAAGAGGTGTAGCAAGGATCGGACCAATACGCAGCGTGGTAGGTGTCCATGTTGTAATATGGAAAACCAGTGGTGGGCCGTCAGGGCCTGCAAGGCCTTCTTCTCTGCTGGCCTAAACATCATCAGATATATTATATATTTTTTTAAATATATTTTCCCACAAATATGTATTAAATTATTCCCCAGAGTAAGAGTTATACTCTTCATTTCATAGCTTTCCTCTTGGTTGCACTGCTTCCAGCCCAGGTTGAGATTGTGGAGTGCTGTCTTTATGTTAGATCTTTTATCCAATCATATTCAGCAATCATGGTGTTGCCAGGGGTCTAAAAATCTGCCCTCAGGCTTTCAGAATCAACAGTGCGGGGGCGTTGTAGCATATAGTGAATGGAATGAAATTTAGTTGTAACCAATCAGCTTTAGAGTTGGCTATTGTACGCCTGCTAGCTGGCTCCAGTGATACACAGGAGCCAGCTAGCAGGCGTTAGTGCGTGCACGTCTTTGATTGGATACCAATATGGAGGCAGGGTCTATGCAGATCTAGGAAACTGTATTTTGATAAACGAATTATTCGCGTACTACTAAGCTTTTTTTTCAACCACAATGGCGGAAGGAGGAGAAGATATCGATTTGGTCGAGATATAATTATGACGCCTTCTCAAGACGAACTTTTCAAGAAAAGTTAGGACATTGTAAGGGAGGGTCGCCCGACACCACAAAGCCTGTCACAGGTGGGAAAGCCACTTTCAAAGTTTCAACTACGAGCGCTGTCAATGGCTCACAGGCTCGGAGAGCACTGCAAACTGTACTGTGGAGTGCCTATTATTTGCAAGTGATCGATTTGGTGTTTGGAGCCACACTGCTTTGCACACTTGAGTTGTCTAACCAAGGCAGCAACGAGACACCAAAGTACGGCTGGGCACTTACAAGCAATTGTGCTTTTGAAAACTTTGGGACACCGGAGTGGATCTGCAGCTCACCTAACAAGCCCGAGGGCAACGGAGCAACGGAGCTGCACAATGAAAGTGAAGGGAATATTGAAAAGACTCATTGATTGTGTCAGTTTTTGGGTAAACACTGTTTACCCAAAATGTCAATTTGTCAATTTCAAGGGGACGCAACGCCTGGTTATACTGCGTTTCTGTCTAATGTATAGTGTCTGAGCCATGTCATCTAATGATGGTAATAAGAGGTGGATTAATTCGGGTGGGACTGTGTAGTACCTCACTGAAGGCCAGGCCCCAGGCCCACGCCACGCCGCTGTGGAAAACTGAACATGAACACAAATACAAAAACAATAAACGTGAACAAACCGAAACAGTCCGCGTGTCACAAACACTGACACAGGAAACAATCACCCACAAAATACCCAAAGAACATGGCTGCCTAAATATGGTTCCCAATCAGAGACAACGATAAACACCTGCCTCTAATTGAGAACCAATCTAGGCAACCATAGACTTACATAAACACCTAGAATGAACACAACCCATAAATCTACAAAACCAGACAGTACAAACACCCTAGACGAGACAAAAACACACAAACCACCCTCGTCACACCCTGACCTAACCAAAAAATAAAGAGAACAAAGATAACTAAGGCCAGGCGATGACAATATTTACAGCACAAAGAAATCCAAGCTGTTGTGAGAGTAGCTTTTAATGCTACAACAGCTAGCCCCAATTAGCATGATCACGAAAGTCAGAAAGCAATAAGATTAATCGCTTACATTAGATAATCTTCGGATGTTTGCACTCACGAGACTCCCAGTTACACAACAAATGTTATTTTTGTTCGATAAATATTACTTTTATCACAAAAAAACGCCATTTGGGTTGCGCGTTATGTTCAGAAAACCAAAGCCATGTTCCGTTCGACAAATTCCAAAAAGTATCCGTAATGTTCGTAGAAACATGTCAAATGTTTTTTATAATCAATCCTCAGGTTGTTTTTAACAAACATAATCGATAATATTTCAACCGGACCATAACCTATTCATTAAGAGACAAAAGGAAAATGGAGAGCTCCCCTCTGGCGCGCAGGCACTATTCAGAGGACACCTGACTACACCTGACTATAAAAGCCTGAAACTATGTCTAAAGCCTGGTCACAGCCCAAGGAAGCCATTGGAAAAGGAATCTGGTTGATACCCCTTTAAATGGAAGAAAGGAGGTCCAGGAAACACAGATTTWAAAAAAATCACTTCCGGGTTATATTTTCTCAGGTTTTCGCCTGCAGAATCAGTTTTGTTATACTCACAGACAATATTTTGACAGTTTTGGAAACTTTGGAGTGTTTTCTATCCCAAATTATATGCATATTCTACGATCTGGACCTGAGAAATAGTCAGTTTACCTTGGGAACGTTATAAAAAAAATATGGCCCCTAGCGTCAAGAGGTTAAGACATGAAGGTCAGTTGCAAAAATCCTCAACCTCTATGATGAAACTGGCTCTCATGAGGACCACCACAGGAAAGGAAGACATAGAGTCACCTCTGCTGCAGAGGATACGTTTGTTAGAGTTACCAGCCTCAGAAATTGCAGCCCAAATAAATGCTTCACAGAGTTCAAGTAACAGACACATCTCAACATCAACTGTTCAGAGGAGACTGCGTGAATCAGGCTTTGAAAATGCTGCAAAATTGTCGAATTGCTGCAAAGAAACCACGACTAAAGGACACCAAGAAACACCAGCAATGGATATTAGACTGGTGGAAATCTGTCTAATAATTGGAGATTTTTGGTTCCAACCGCTGTGTCTTTGTGAGACACAGAGTAGGTGAACGGATGATCTCCGCATGTGTGGTTCCCACCATGAAGCATGGAGGAGGTGTGATTGTGTGGGGGTGCTTTGCTGGTGACACTGTCTGTGATTTATTTAGAATTCAATGCACAATTAACCAGTATGGCTACCACAGCATTCTGAAGTGATACGCCATCCCATCTGGTTTGCGCTTAGTGGTACTATCATTTGTTTTTCAACAGGACAATGACCCAACACACCTCCAGGCTGTGTAAGGGCTATTTGACCAAGAAGGAGAGTGATGAAGTACTGCATCAGATGACCTGGCCTCCAAAATCACCCGACCTCAACCAATTAAGATGGTTTGGGATGAGTTGGACAGCAGAGTGAAGGAAAAGCAGCCAACAAGTGGGAACTCCTTCAAGAAGGAAAAGCAGCATATGTGGGAACTCCTTCAAGGCTGTTGGGAAAGCATTCCAGATGAAGCTGGTTGAGAGAATGGCAAGAGTGTGCAAAGCTGTCATCAAGGCAAAGGGTGGCTACTTTGAAGAATCTAAAATCAAAAATATATTTTGATTTGTTTAACACTTTTTTGGTTACTACATGATTCCATATGTGTTATTTCATAATTTTTATGTCTTCACTATTATTATTTTACAATATAGAAAATAGTAAAATAAAGAAAAAACCCTGGAATGAGTAGGTGTGTCCAAACMTTTGACTGGTGCTGTACAGCGAGATAAGATAACATACCATCCCACGAGGTGTTGAGGGAATGACAAATTACCTATAGATTAGATATAATCTTTTCTAGGCCATTAGCGATAACAGGAAATTTATAAGCCGTAGGCTACACTATAGCTCAAGGTGGCTACATGGGAATGTTGGCTTGCACAGGAAACAAACAGTACGTTTCTAACATTATGGTTGAGATTTAATTAATATAAACTATGCACCTTATGACTTTCATTAACACACAGGCGTCACGCATATGTTAGTAAGGCGTTGTTATGACGACATGTTAGTTACACGTTCAATGGTAGGCGACAGCCACACGGAGGTACTGTTGCCTAGGTTTATTAACACGCCTTTTAGGGCCAAGTCTAAATCAGGTCTCAAATGCCTTTTGGCAATGGCTTTCTGCCTGCTGTTGGTTAGGTCTATAAACCTTGTAAATGATTTGAAGAGACTCCCTTGTTCATTATCCAATACTTGTATGAAAAAAGCACTTCAGGCACTATTTAAATCAAAATACATTTCCTTTTAAAATGTAGATAGTTTACATCAATAAAAGTAATTGTACCAGATATGAAAAAAAAGCAAACATAACATTTTAAAGTACATGTTGCAATGCCTACCAATCAGACTCTCCTTCAATTCAGCTTTATCTTCCTGTGGTATGAGGACATCTGATCAAGCCAGAACAGGCAGAAAGATGGGTCCAGCTGTGCAGCCATTATGTATACATTGTCACCAAATGGAAGTTTGGTGACAGTTGTTGCCTGTTCATCTGAGTGCTCCATTCTGACATTCACAAACACCCCCTGGAATCGGCGTTTGAGTGACTGCTGCAATGCTTTTACTAGACTGACTAGGTGACGACTTGTGCTCAGTATACTTTGCAGATGATAGTTGAGTGACAGTACACAAGGAAGGGCAGCACTGAGAGTCACCACATTCTCCCCCTGAGTAAGGTTGYTGGCCTGGACAAAAGGGTCCAATAGCTGGCACCATTCCCTTGGTGATAAGCAGAGCTCCTTGTGTTCTTGGGCCTCAAGTAGAGTATTGAGYCTTTGTTGATTCKGATTGGTGGCTGCTTTAACAAGCCGGAGGATAGAATTCCATCTGGTAGACACAGCAGCAGGGACACTACTATTGACTCCAAACTCAGCTTCAAATGCTTCTTTCAGACCYCAGGTAGTATGTAGTAAGCTGCAAAGTTTAGTTATCTTAGCCATCATACTGTGTATCATTGTTGTTTCCTTTAGTCCATCTCTAATCACCAGTTGTAATGAATGGGCAAAGCAATGTAAGATCTGTTGCCTGCAGTTGGTTTGGATAGCTTCAACATCAGCATTGTACTCTGCATTGTACTCTTCACCAAATTCTTCCCATAGGCTGGGGTTATCCACATCATCATGATCATTGCTTGCATTGGGGAAACAAACTGTGAAGGGCTTTTTCATACTTGCAGCGTTATCACATATGACATAATCTAATTTATGTTTTATATGAAAATTATCACATATTACTTCAAATGTATCACTGATTCTAAAGTAATACTGAAAAAAAAACACAGCAAAGGAATACACTTTTTGACCTAAATGCAGAGCCTTATGTTTGTGGAAAATCCAACACAACACATTATTGAGTAACTGCCTCCTTATTTTCAACTATGGTGGTGGCTGCATCATGGTATGGGTACGCCTGATATCGGCAAAGTTTTTCAGGATAGACAGACACTGATTTTGTCTTCTCTAGGGCACTTTTGATTGTAGCCTCTTTGTTCAGTGTTAAGTAATGCAGGCGCCTGATCAACATGGGCCTACTTACTGGTCTATATTTGTCATCTACCACTGACATGAAATGCCTAAAGTGAGGGCTGTCCACTAAGGAAATGGTCAGCTTTTGCAGTATAGCCTCTGTTATGGCTTTCTGCCTGGGGTGGCCCTGGCTGTACACATGGTGGTCAAGAATGAGTCAATGCTGCTTTGTCCTTCTGTCCCTGCGCTGGCCACCTTTGCTTTGCAGAATTCAGTGAACCTGCAGATGAACAACATGATGGATAGTTGTTGCTGACTTGATGACTTGATATGGAAGTACAAGGACACAAACAAATATATATGGTCGATGGGATTTTTCAGCAGAAGTGTCCAAGAAGTTGCATGCTTTGAACTCTCGTTTTATACTAAGTTACTTCCTAGGACCAGGCTACAACAGAAAGTATATTAAATCTCAGAGTGATATGCATATCGCCGAGATGTAACTTAATTCTTTTTTTTTAAATTTAATTTCACCTTTATTTAACCAGGTAGGCTAGTTGAGAACAAGTTCTCATTTACAACTGCGACCTGGCCAAGATAAAGCATAGCAGTGTGAACAGACATCAACACAGAGTTACACATGGAGTAAACAATAAACAAGTCAATAACACAGTAGGAAATTTTTTTTGTCTATATACATTGTGTGCAAAAGGCATGAGGAGGTAGGCAATAAATAGGCCATAGGAGCGAATAATTACAATTTAGCAGATTAACACTGGAGGGATAAATCATCAGATGATCATGTGCAAGTAGAGATACTGGTGTSCAAAAGAGCAGAAAAGTAAATAAATAAAAACAGTAAGGGGATGAGGTAGGTAAATTGGGTGGGCTGTTTACAGATGGAGTATGTACAGCCACTGTGTGGCTCCATAATAATCTCTGCTAACAAGTAGGCCTAGCTATCTGACAACCCACCTCTTAACCTTTCAATAAATATTCGACAGTAATACATTTCCTGTTAGCTAAAAGATGACACACAAGAAAGCTAGATATATCAAGCTGCCATCTCCTAAACAGGCTATTATTAGTCTAACCACATTGTAACATTGTTAGCTAGCTAGCCTAACTGACATTTCGCGTTTAGTTTTCAAATGTCGGATGAAGTTAGATGTAGTTGCGCCAGCATCTTTAATGTTAATTCCACAAGTTTTGCAAACAGCATTTAGTTTTTTGCCACTGGCATTATACTGCAGGTTCTTGTAACAATTTAATAAGGAAAGCCACACCACTTGATGACATTGTTGCTGATTACGATTGTTTAGCTGTAGTACTATTACCGCAAAAATGTAAATGAAAGATTCTTAAAGAGCATCTTGGAAGTTAACACCTCCAATTAATTCAAATGTAGCCAACAAAAAAAGTCAGATGACGTTTCCATTGTTTAGCTGTAGTACTATTACCGCAAAAATGTAAATGAAAGATTCTTAAAGAGCATCTTGGAAGTTAACACCTGCAATTAACATTCATTAACAGTAAATTACAATTTAGTCTAGAAAACTCGGACAAAATGTGAAGTTTGCCCGATGATGGGTTCCAAGATAATGCCACCAGCTAAAGTTAGCCAAACGAGCTAAACTTTCTTTACTACCAATAAGGTTGTACTCACTCACAGGCAATTTTCAGAACAAAGCGGCCTTTCATACGATGGACAAGAGTGCAGACACGGCACCCCTATCTTGAGGTAGCACTGATCCTTGGTCCTGAATCCTATGTTGTACTCAATCATGTCACTAGCCACATAGTCTTCATTTGTGAAATGTGCACCACACACACCACGGGTTGTTTGGGCTGCACAGAGGCAGCAGTGACGGCAAGCCTCTTCACCTGCACAAATCTCAGCCAAGCCTGAAAAGWTGTGCTCTTTTTGCTTGGAAATCMAAACACTTGYAAATCTAAATTGTCCATACAATTTGGAGAAACCACCAGACACAAACATTTTTTACGGCATTTTGGAGGGCGCGCGGATTAAACCCTTTCAGAAAACTCTTATTTTTTCATCATAGTGGCCAGAAAAAAATTCAGATTTCTTTTTTCCTTTTTAATAATGCCACCTAGACCAGTACAATAACCTAWTTTTAAAATAAAAAAAGGGATGGTTGCTCTTTAAGTTTACTAACATGGTTCACTAGGTCAACAGTCAATGTGCTTCAAAAAAATATTTWAAAAAATCATAAATAAAGTTAGTTGCAAAACACTGTCATAATTATATAATTTACAGCATATTATTTAAAATGACATGATTTCACATTCTACAATAAATGCTAGCTAACTTTTGCTTGCGTTTTAATGTTCTGAWCTATATAGCAATGGCATACACAATGTTCTCTCAATCAAATAAGGACAAAGTGCAAATATGAGTAACCACTATCCTCCCATTGAAATAGATATGTCCTTTTCTGCATATTTCATTGRGGAACACAGACGTTCTAGAACTCTTTTCAGCCCTCTGTATTAAACAACTGTCTCTGTGTTACAATYCCGCATGTTCCATGTTATCTGACAGAATGCACAACAAAAACTTATCCCAGTACTGACTTGCATTGTTCACGAGTCTCTCATCTAGAGTCCAAGTCAAGTCTCAAGTCAATTGATCACGAGTCTAAGTCAAGCCGCAAGTCATTTACTTTGCGACTTAAGTGTGACTTGAGTCAGAGTCTCAGACTCAAGTTTCCATCTCTGTACCATGTCATGTCAGTCASACGTTTATGGGGGGTGATAAGAGACTTAATTAACCCTAGGCAACCATACCACTGTGTGGCTGCCTTATTAACGTCTGCATTAATTAAGCCTAGGCAACCGTAACACCGTGTGCCTGCCTTACTAACGTCTGCGTGACGCCTGCGTGTAACGTTAACTAACATGTCATCATACCAACTCCTTACTAACATCTGCATTTTAATGAAAATCATAATGTCAATGATGATATGTATATTAATTAAATCTCAACCATAAATGTTAGAAACCCACCATTTTTTCAGTGCAAGCCGACATTCCCGAAGTAGCCTCCGAGTGTAGCCTACGTCTTGTGTATTTCCTGTTTATTGCTAATTGCCTAGAAAATATTATGTCCAATCTATAGGTAATCTTTCTTTCCCTCAACACCTCATGGTATTGTATGTTATCTTATCTCGCTGTATACAGATCTGAATGTTGTTAGCTAATCTCAGACTGTGTTGTTACCTGTTACCAATAGCCTACATCAGACAACCAATAAGAGTTGTGTCTGTGACTTTCAGTCGAATAGAGGAGGTCATAGGCAGAGGGTCTGTGCTATTTGGATCCTTGGGATGTCCCTACCTCTATCAAGTATAAATGTAAAATAGTTAAGTTTAGTGTTAGTTTAGAGGTTTAGGGTTCAGGMTAAGGACGTCTCAAGGAATCCTGATAGCAGTGACTGGTCATAGAGTGAGAGACTGGCACGGTATTTGAGAGCTCAGCGGCAACACAGACATTCACTTCAAAAAATAAAAACGTTTTTTTACAAGGAGCAGATAGTTTCCTTAGAGACGATGAAAAGAATTACCAAGATGTCCTTGATCCAATTGAGAAGTAAGTAGGCTATAATTAAGTTGTGATATCATTAGGAAATATTTAGGCCTACTGTGTTGATAAGGCAAATTTGGTATATTTGAGTTTATAACATATTGTCGAAAGCACGCAGGCAGTATTATTTACTGTGTCGATAGGGGAGTAGGCTAGTGTACAATAATGTAATTTGATGTGCTAGTATTATTGATTTAATGGATGAATTAAATTGTAAATGAAAATATACACATCTGATGCTATAGGATATATTCATATTTTACATTGTAATACACTACCCCTACATGCCATTGTACTATGGGATATAGACATATTTGACATTGTAATACACCACCCTTACATGCCATCTGGACATTTGGGTTTATTTTTCCATTGTCACTAGGCCTACACATTCACACAAACTGAATGGTGGATGCATAACTACTTTTCACTGAAGAAAGGAACGAGGTACAACATACAACTTCAATCGAAGACCTTAAAATCATGCCTGACAAGACCAATGAAATCATAATGGTGTCCTAATATAGTGTYGATACAGGAGTAGGCTATTCTACAGTAACGTAACTGTATGTGCTTGTATTATATATCTAATTGATAAATGAAATTGGAAGTGTGGATGAGTACACCACTTAATTAAATGATTATGGTACTGTACAAGGTAGATACAGGAGTAGCCTATAGTTTACAATAATAATGTAATTGAATGTGCTATAGTATTTTAAAATTMTAATTTATTTCACCTTTATTTAACCAGGTAGGCTAGTTGAGAACAAGTTCTCATTTGCAACTGCGACCTCGCCAAGATAAAGCKTAGCAGTTCGACACATACAACAACACAGAGTTACCCATAGGATAAACAAACATACAGTCAATAATACAGTAGAAAAAAAGAAAACAAAAAGTCTATATATAGTGAGTGCAAATWAGGTAAGATAAGGGAGTTAAGGCAATAAATAGGCCATGGTGGCTTAGTAATTACAATATAGCAATTAAACACTGGAATGGTAGATGTGCAGAAGATGAATGTGCAAGTAGAGATACTGGGGTGCAAAGGAGCAAGATAAATAAATAAATACAGTATGGCAATGAGGTAGTTGGATGGGCTATTTACAGATTGGCTATGTACAGGTGCAGTGATCTGTATAATTTATTTAATTGATGAATGAAATTGTAAATGGGGATGGGTAGGCTTTTTCATACGTTATGTCTTGCTATCTCTGGCACTGTGAAGGCTTTTCAGCTGTTGAACTATGGCAAGGTCAAACTAATTTCTACATCTCTTTCTTTTAGTCAAGAAGCGATGAGCCAGAGCAACCAATCAGCATCACTGCAGTTGTTCTACCCACCACCCACACTGCTCTCCCTCGACAAGCAACCACATCCTCTTCTCCTGTTCAACTAATTTGCCGCCACACTGAAAAGGACTGTACCTCTGTGCCCATCTCATTGCAACATGATCCATCCAAAGCTAAAGCTGGACGCTTCAAATGGACGCTTCAAATGTGAGAAATGTGAGAAATGTAAACAAGATGCTACAGTAGTGTGTGTGTGTGTGTGTGCTGTTGTGTGTGTTGTGTGTGTGTGTGTGTGTGTGTGTGTGTGTGTGTGTGTGTGTGTGTGTGTGTGTGTGTGTGTGTGTGTGTGTCGTGTCGTGTGTCGTGTGATGAGTTTGCGTCGTGCTGCTATGGAGAAAAATACATGAGAAGATGTTCAAAGGAGATAGTGATGAGAGTGAGAGCATACAGTATGGAAAATAAAGACCCCTTGGGATCTAAAAAGTGTGTGGGTGACCTCTTGTGTCTAATTTTTGTCCGTTTGAGGATACTACAGTCGCCCCTGGTGAGATTCTAAGACACTGCGATTAAGTCTGAGCAGAGGTTGACGAAAACCTTCAAAGGTGGTGTGCTATCTTGAAACGAGCAGATGTTTGAGTACAGAATGAAATGCTGTAAACTTAACAGGCTGAACTTGCTGAGTACACTTTTGATAAAGGGTCCAAAAGTTTTTTTGCTGTTACAAAAGGAAACACTTTTTGGTTCCAGGTAGAAGTCTTTTTTGGTAGAACCCTCTGTGGAATGGAGCCCAAAAAGTTCTACCTAACTCCGAAGGGTCTACCTGGAACCAAAAAGTGTCTCCTATGGGGACAGCAGAAGAATCTGTAGTTTGTAGATAGCACTTTTTTATATCGTGATGTTAGACCTATATTGAATAGTGGTGGTCGTGGTTTTCTGAAAAAATGTAATTCATTCTGTGGTGGAATTAAGATAATCAGAAATACTATGAAACATCCTCACTTTTAGCACACATTTGCAAGTAAATTCACAAACGTACCAACAAAAATATAACGTTTATTATTAAATCTAAAATATTGCCGGGTTTTCACAGCTGTTTCATATGGGTTCATTTTTAAGTTGTAAAGTATCCCTGATTGTATCTGTTAGTGTGTACTAATGTGTACTAAGGGTGTACTAAGGTGTACTAATGAGCTATATTTTAAAAAAAAATCATATATAGAGGACTATTAGAGGAAATAAATATTTCAGTTTAGATAAGGAAAGGCCTTTTAAAATGAAAACAAACCAGCCAAGACAGCCAGTAGATCAAGTTTTGCATAGAATGGATGGAAATTAGCTGACTTTGTAATCTTAGTAACTAACACTAAGTGTGTGTGTGAGTGGGGGGGGGGGTCATTGAATTATATAATGTTTCACCCTGAGCCTGTTATTCATAAAAACTGATTTGTGCGTACATTAACATTAATACGCAATGGTTAGCCTATGCAAATGAATAGGAATAAACATTTAGCCTTATTGGTAACAAATATGACGTGGGGAAGTCAGGATCCTAGTCAGCTTTTGTTCACATATCTAGATATAATATAGGTATTTGTGTGAGTCATCGGTAGGTCGATGGGCTAAAATCAATGACAAAACAGCTGAAAGTTCAGCTTCATCATGATCTGGATCAAAACAGGCGGGTGTTTCGGTTCCATTGTAGTCTAAGGTTATGCGTAAGAAGCAACTGCACTGAAATGAATAGCCGATTGTCAATGGGATTCTCCTGAATAGTAAATGTTTTTTTATCTGTAAGCTGTTTGGTCATGCATAGACCTATACCAATTCTAACTTTGGTATTTGCAGTAGCCATAGCTCTAAATTGCAGAGCATTTAATAAACCACACATTTTCCTGTGATGTTGAGGCTGAACAAGACCTCGACTAGGCTAGCTAGACTGTGAAATAATCGTGTTTAATCAATAACCATAGATCGGCTTTATAAATCTGGACTATTTTTCCTATGGCGAAATAAAAACCAAGTGCTAGCAATTGCTTTTTGCCCATCTCTATAAACAAGGGTTAGGCCTATATCCCACATACCTCCTCAATTCGAACCTGCTTTTAACATAAAGACATCTCCACAGAAGTGTGCCTAGGATTGCCATGGTGACAGTGATGTGTCAGTATCCGATAAACTGGTATGGGGGGGGGGGACAAGGTCAAATCATGACATCAGTGATTTTCAGGCCAGAGAAAAGATGCCAGGGTTTCTGAACTGGATTCCGAGTGGATGAATCATTAAAAAAAAAATATATATATAAATCCAGCGAGCAAATTTTTTTCAGAGTTCCCAGTTGTCTTGAACGCACTGAGGTCGGAAGTCAGATTGCCGACTTCCGAGTTGTTTTGAATGCGCCACTAGAGACCTACTGTAGGCTACTTCTTATTTCTGGATAGGGCTACCTCCAACAACGAAGCCCTTGTGTCTGTATTGATGTGAGAAATAGGCATATCTACACAGTAGTGGCGGCTGGCTACGCTATCAACTAGCCTACATTTTTGTATTGAAGTGACAGCCCTATTTTATCTAAAATTGCCAAATGAAATTGATTAGATTACTCTGGCAATGAAAATATTTTTTACAAAATCATGTACACATTTGGTGAGATCTTTAATAATAAACTAAACAGACACTTAAACTAACATGACGCGTAACACATATAGATGTTTAAGGCGTTCATGGTAAGATGGTTCATAATAAACTTACAAGCAAACTGACACGTGACATGTCAGTGCCACGTTACACAACGTGAACACTACGTCTACATGATGTGTATGTGTCACGTGACGTGAACGCGTCGGCAGTTTGACACCTTAGGAAAAAAACTTGTCTTCATTGTCTCCATGTTAATTAATGGCGGTATTTTATGGCGCTAGAAAGACATTAGGTGACTTCTTGAGAGGTATCAGTAGCTTCACGAGGATTCATTATGGCCCTTATCACCCCCCATTGACGTTCAGGCGTAATTTAGGCCTTTAATCACTCCCAAGACAGGCTGTGCCTCGCTCAGCAGCAGCCCGGCTAGGTGGTAGCATTGGCTGTAGCGGCTAGGTGGTAGCATTGGCTGTAGCGCCTCACGTCTGCGTCTGTCTCCCGTACCTGTAGTTGCGGGGAACAGAAAACATACAATTAAAGGATGTACTGGCCAACAAGAGTCACARTCACACACTYGAAATAAGCACTTTCCTTTAGTAATGCTATAGAGAGCAGTATACAGTGAGGGAAAAAAGTATTTGATCCCCTGCTGATTTTGTACGTTTGCCCACTGACAAAGAAATGATCAGTCTATAATTTTAATGGTAGGTTTATTTGAACAGTGAGAGACAGAATAACAACKAAAAAATCCAGAAAAACGCATGTCAAAAATGTTATAAATTGATTTGCATTTTAATGAGGGAAATAAGTATTTGACCCCCTCTCAATCAGAAAGATTTCTGGCTCCCAGGTGTCTTTCATACAGGTAACGAGCTGAGATTAGGAGCACACTCTTAAAGGGAGTGCTCCTAATCTCAGTTTCTTACCTGTATAAAAGACACCTGTCCCACAGAAGCAATCAACAATCAGATTCAAACTTCTCCACCATGGCCAAGACCAAAGAGCTCTCCAAGGATGTCAGGACAAGATTGTAGATCTACACAAGCTGGAATGGCTACAAGACCATTGCCAAGCAGCTTGGTGAGAAGGTGACAACAGTTGGTGCGATATTGCAAATGGAAGAAACACAAAGAACTGTCAATCTCCCTTGCTAGGCTCCATGCAAAATCTCACCTCGGGAGTTGCAATGATCATGAGAATGGTGAGGAATCAGCCCAAACTACACAGGAGGATCTGTCAATGATATCAAGCAGCTGGGACCATAGTCACCAAGAAAACAATTGGTAACACATCACCCCGTGAAGACTGAAATCCTGCAGCGCCCGCAAGGTCCCCTGCTCAAGAAAGCACATATACATGCCCGTCTGAAGTTTGCCAATGAACATCTGAATGATTCAAGACAACTGGGGGTGAACGTGTTGTGGTCACACGAGACCCAAAATGGATCTTTGGCATCAACTCAACTTGTCGTGTTTGGAGGAGGAGAATGCGCCTATGACCCTCAAGAAACCATCCCACCGTCAAACATGGATTGGAAAATTATGCTTTGGGGTGTTTTTTCTGCTAAGGGACAGGACAACTTCACCGCATCAAAGGACGATGGACGGGCCATGTACCGTCAACTCTTGGGTGAAAACCTCCTTCCCTCAGCCAGGGTATTGAAATGGTCGTGGATGGGTATCCAGCATGACAATGACCCAAAACACACGCCAAGGCAACAAAAAGAGTGCTCAAGAAAAACACATTAAGTCCTGCGAGTGGCCTAGCCAGTCTCCAGACCTTAATCCCATAGAAAATCTGTGAAGGAGCTGAAGGTTCAGAGTTGCCAAACGTCAGCCTCGAAACCTAATGACTTGAAGATATCTGCAAAGAGCGAGTGGGACAATAATCCCTCCTGAGATTGCGCAAACCTGGTGGCCAATACAAGAACATCTGACCTCTGTGATTGCCAACAAGGTTTTGCAACCAAAGTACTAAGTCATGTTTGCAGAGGGTCAAATACTTATTTCCCTCATTAAAAATGCAAAATCAATTATAAAAATTTTTGACATGCGTTTTTCTGATTGTTGTTGATATTCTGTCTCACTGTTCAAATAAACCTACCATTAAAATTACAGGACTGATCATTCAATGTCAGTGGGCAAACGAACAAAATCAGCAGGGATCAAATACTTTTTCCCTCACTGTATGAGTTAAGCTCTTGATAAAGTTGGGTGGTGGCAGCCTCTTGCAGCTGCTGCGCAGATGTTGTAAGTCGAGAGGTCCCAATCCAATCACGCTGAAGGTAAGTTCCGGTACCTTTTAACTCTAGTTCTGGGGCGTGTTAGCTATCGTTTGTAGGAGGAGGTGATGGTGAATTGCAACAGCTGTCTCAAATCACACCCCATACAGAACCTGTCACGACTTCCGCCGAAGTCGGTCCAAAGTCTCCTGTTCGGCGCTTCGCGGTCGACGTCCACCGGCCTTTAGCCACCGCCGATCCACTTTTCATTTTCCATTTGTTCTGTCTTTGTCTTTCACACCTGGCTTCACTCAACCAATTACTTGTTTATTATTTAAGCCTTTGTTCTCTATGTTTTGGTTGTGAGTGATTGTTCTTTGTACATCGGTCCGATTTTGTGGGCTCGCTATGTTGCTTTGTATTTTTGTAATTTTGAGTAAAGTATGTTGATTACTCATATATGCTGTCCTGCGCCTGACTCTCTACACCACTACACACAGGACCATTACAGAATCACTCACCCAGAATGGAGTCAGCAGGAGCAGACGCCCTCCCTGTGGCAGTCAGCATTCAGCAGCACGTTTTCCAGCGCCTCCACCAGCCCCACTACAGCAGGTCCCACTGTCCACCCCTCCTTCACCCGGTCRCAGCGGGATTCGACTCGCGCTCCCGAGGGAGTATGATGGGACTGCTGCCGGATGCCGGATGCCGGAGCTCTACCTGGCGACCGTCCACCCGGCTCCTTCGGGGCGTGAGAGCGTGTCCGCCCTTGTCTCCTGCCTCTCAGGCAAAGCCCTGGAGTGGGCCAACACCGTATGGAGTGAAGGAGCGTTGGACCATTACGCAGAGTTCACCTGCCACTTTCAGGCAGTGTTCGACCACCCGCCTAAGGGTCGAGCGGCGGGTGAATGTCTGTTCCACCTGAGGCAGGAGACGAGGAGCGCGCAGGATTTCGCCTTGGACTTCCGGACCCTGGCCGCCAGCGCAGGATGGAATGACAGGGCCCTGATCGATCACTACCGGTGCAGTCTGCGCGAGGACGTCCGTCGGGAGTTGGCCTGCCGAGACACCACCCTCACGTTGGATCAGCTGGTGGACCTGTCCATCCGGCTGGACAACCTCCGGACGTCCGGATCGGGGCCTGTTAGTTTCATCCCCCAGCACCTCCGCTCCGACGCCCATGGAGCTGGGAGGTGCTGCGCTTAGGGCGACCGGAGGAAGGGCCATTCCCTGCACCATCTGTGGCCGCAGAGGGCACACTGCTGGTCGGTGCCAGGGGGGTTCCTCAGGGAGTCGAGGCAGCAGGCAGGGCACAGTTTTCCCCGCATTCCCAGCATAAGGCACTCGTAGATTCAGGCGCAGCTAGGAATTTTATTGATCGRTCATTTGCCCATAGTTTAGGGATCCCCATTGTTCCTGTGGATATGCCCTTCCCTGTGGACGCCCTAGATAGTCGACCATTAGGGTCAGGGCTGATTAGGGAGGCCACCGCTCCACTAGACATGGTTACGCAYGAGGGTCACAAGGAGAGAATCAGTCTCTTCCTTATTGATTCTCCTGCGTTTCCCGTGGTGCTGGGCCTACCCTGGTTGGCTTGTCATAACCCCATTATTTCTTGGCAACAGAGGACTCTCAACGGGTGGTCACGAGAGTGCTCAGGGAGGTGTGTAGGGGTTTCCGTCGGTGCGACTACGGTGGAAAGTCCAGACCAGGTCTCCACCGTGCTCATTCCCTCAGAATATGCCAATTTGGCTCTCAGAAGGCGACTCAATTACCACCCCATCGACAGGGGGATTGTGCGATACATCTCCTGGTAGACGCAGCAATTCCCAGGAGTCACGTGTATCCTCTGTCACAGGAGGAGACGGCGGCTATGGAAACATATGTCTCCGAATCCCTGGGGCAGGGATACATTTGGCCCTCCACTTCACCTGCCTCCTCGAGTTTCTTTTTGGTGAAGAAGAAGGATGGAGGTCTGCGCCTGTGTATTGACTATCGAGGTATCAATCAGGTTACTGTGAGGTACAGCTACCCGCTGCCTCTCATCGCTAGTGCGATCAAGTCAAGTCAATGCACAGGGCGCTCTTCTTCACAAAATTGGATCTCAGGAGCGCTTACAACCTGGTGCGTATCCGGGAGGGGGACGAGTGGAAGACGGCATTTAGTACCACCTCAGGGCACTATGAGTACCTTGTCATCCCATACGGGTTGATGAATGCTCCATCAGTCTTCCAGGCCTTTGTTGACGAGATTTTCCGGGACCTGCACAGGCAGGGTGTAGTGGTGTATATGGACAACATTCTGATATACTCTGCTACATGCGCCAAAGCACGTGTCCCTGGTGCGCAGGGTGCTTGGTCGACTGTTGGAGCATGACCTGTACGTCAAGGCTGAGAAATGTCTGTTCTTCCAACAGTCCGTCTCCTTCCTAGGGTACCGCATTTCCACGTCAGGGGTGGAGATGGAGAGTGACCGCATTTCAGCCGTGCGTAATTGGCCCACTCCCACCACGGTAAAGGAAGTGCAGCGGTTTCTAGGGTTTGCCAACTACTACCGGAGGTTTATTCMGGGTTTTGGTCAGGTAGCAGCTCCCATTACCTCACTGCTGAAGGGGGGACCGGTGCGGCTGCAGTGGTCGGCTGAGGCGGACAGGGCTTTTGGTCACCTGAAGGCTCTGTTTACCTCGGCTCCCATGCTGGCTCATCCGGATCCCTCTTTGGCGTTCATAGTGGAGGTGGACGCATCCGAGGCTGGGATAGGAGCCGTGCTCTCTCAGCGCTCGGGCACTCCACCAAAGCTCCGCCCCTGTGCTTTCTTTTCAAAGAAGCTCAGCCCGGCGGAGCGAAACTATGATGTGGGGGACCGGGAGCTGTTGGCTGTTGTCAAGGCTCTGAAGGCGTAGATACATTGGCTTGAGGTGGCTAAACACCATTTTCTCATCTGGACTGACCACCGCAATCTGGAGTACATCCGGGAGGCGAGGAGACTGAAACCTCGCCAGGCAAGGTAGGCTATGTTCTTTACCCGTTTTGTTTTCACTCTGTCCTACAGACCAGGTTCCCAGAACGCTAAGGCAGACGCACTGTCCCGTATGTATGACACAGATGAGCAGTCCATGGATCACACTGCTATGTGTCCCGGTGGGCCTACGATGGGAGTGGAGTTGACAAGATGACCATGACTGTCACAGCCAGTACAACTGTCTTCTGACATTTGTTGACGTTAGAGGTAGGCCTTATATCAAAATTGGAAACGAAGACATCTGGCTCTTTTACCATCTTGCAAACTGTATCAGAGCATCAAGTGTAGCAGCACCATGCTCAGAGACAGTTTCTCCCTCCAAGCAATAAGACTGTTGATGAAAACTGAACTGACTCTTTGCAGCTATGGTAACTACTGTACTGTACTTAATATACTGTCTTTATCTACTTATTTCGTTGAATTGTGCATACTAATGTAAGGGCCGGCGCCGGACAGGAGAAGCAGTTACGGGGAGTCAGACATTTATTCGGGAACAGACATGGAACAAGACAGGAACAGCGTCAGCACATGGGTAACACGGACATATGACAAACAATGCAGCAGCGGGGAACAGAGCTGGGGAACTGACAAATATAGGGGAGGTAATAAACAGGTGATTGAGTGAGTCCAGGTGAGTCCAATATTGCTGAAGCGCGTGACGAGGGTAGGCAGGTGTGCGTAAATGATGGTGGCAGGAGTGCGTAATGCAGGGCAGCCTGGCTCCCTTGAGCGCCAGTGGCGGCGATATGAGGAGGTAGCACGGCAGCGCGACAGACACGAGAGGCAGCACCAACATTTTTTMGGGAGGAGGCACACGGGGAGTGTGGCAGAGTCAGGTTGGAGACCTGAGCCCACTCCTCGTGCTTATCGTAAGCAGCGTGTTACTGGTCAGGCACCGTGTTATGCGGTTAAGCGCACGGTGTCACCAGTACGCGCTCATAGCCCGGTGCGCTATAGGCCAGCCCCCTGCAAGTGTCATGCGAGTGTGGGCATCCAGCCAGGGCGTATTGTGCCGGCTCAGCGTGTCTGGTCTCTGGTACGCCCTTTCGGCCCAGGGTATCCTGCGCCGGCTCTGCGTGCTGTGTCTCCGGGGCGCTGGGAGGGTGCAGTGCGTCCTATGCCTGCGCTCCGCTCGTGCCAGGCGAATGTGTGCATTGAGCCTAAGGGAGAGGTGCGAGTGGAATGCACCAGKTCTCCAGTGCTCACCCACAGCCCAGTTCAACCTGTGCCTGCACTCTGGAGGGTCCGGGCTAAAGTGGTCATCCAGCCTGGAGAAGTGGTGCCAAGGCTGCGCACCAGAGCTCCAGTGCTCCCCCACAGCCCGGTCCTTCCGGTGCCTCCTCCAAGCACCAGGCCTACTGTAGGTCTCCCCAGCCTGGTGGGTCCTGTGGCAGTGCCAGGCTGTCTCTCCGTCTCCATTGTTCTCCCCGGTCTGTCCTGAGCTGCCAGAGTCGCCCGTCTGTCCGGAGCTGCCAGAGCCGCCCGCCAAGTCCGGAGCTGCCAGAGAGCCCCGCCAGTCCGGAGCTGCCAGAGCCGCCCGCCAGTCCGGAGCTGCCAAGCCGCGCCCAGTCCAGGAGCGCGCCGATCAGTCCAGAGGCGCCCGCAGTCAGAGGCGCCGTCAGGCAGAGGCGCCCGTCAGTCCAGAGGCGCTTCTCTATTCCAGTGGTGCCCTCTACTAGGGTCTCCAATCCAGGGATCGGTGGCGAGGTCGCCGCTCCTAAGGGTGTCACAGAAGTGGGCCGTGACTATGGGAGTGGGTCCTCGTCCCGCTCCCGAGCGCCACCGCGTAAATGCCCACCCAGACCTCCTATAGGTTTCAGGTTTTGCGGCCAGAGTCCGCACCTTGGCCAAACTCCTTAATCCCAAATTGTGAGAATTAAAACAATATTTCCACTTTTGAGAATGTGGGAATGCGTCCATAGACACTTAAGGGACAGTTATGACAAGTGTTTTTCATTTGGTGATCTCATGAGGACAGGAAACACATAACGGTATCTCTTAAAGTGTACATTTCCAGCTACTCAGGTTTACATCTAAATATGTGATTAAACATGAAACTATTTGTGAAAAGATGAATGATGATGTAACTAGCTCTCACGGAGTCACCATCCCGGATCCGGGAGCACCCTCATCAGTAAAAAAGCTGATTAGCATGCCTAGCATAGCGCCACAACGTATAATACTAGCATCTAAATATCATGAAATCACAATGTCCAAGAGACACCCAGATGAAAGATACACATCTTGTGAATCCAGCCATCATTTCCGATTTTTTAAAATGTTTTACAGCGAGAAACACAATATGATTTCTATTAGCTAACCAGATAGCAAAAGACTTCACCGCATAGTTTTCACCCATTTTTTTTTACCGCATAGGTAGCTATCACAAATTCGCCAAATAAAAGATAATAAATAGTCACTAACCAAGAACAACTTCATCAGATGACAGTCTTATAAATATTTATTGTTCTCTATAGCATATGTTTTGTTCGAAAAAATGTGCCATATTGTGAGGTATAAAATCATAGTTTTACATTGCAGCCACCATCACAAAATCTCACCAAAGCAGCTAGAATTAACTACAGAGACCAACGTGAAAACTAAATACTCATCATGAAACATTTAATGAAAAATACATGGTACAGCAAATGAAAGACAAACATCTTGTGAATCCAGCAATATTTCAGATTTTTTAAAGTGTTTACAGCAGAAACACAACTATAGCATTATTAGCTTACTACAATAGCCTACCTCACAACCGCATTCATTTCAACGCAACGTTAGCGATAGCGAATAAACCAGCAAAATATATAAATTTTTTCACTAACCTTCACAATCTTCATCAGATGACAGTCCTATAACATCATATTACACAATACATATATGGTTTGTTCGAAAATGTGCATATTTAGCGGCACAAATCGTGGTTTTACAATGTGAATACGTAGTCAAAATGCAGAAATATTGTCCGGAGAAATCTTGGAGAGGCACCTAATCTAATCAAATAACTAATCATAAACTTTACTAAAAAATACATGTTGGACAGCAAATGAAAGATACACTAGTTCTTAATGCAACCGCTGTGTTAGAGTTTTTTAAATAACTTTAGTACGACATACAGCTTACGTTATAGCGAGACAGCGCCCAAAATCAGGGCGGAAAATACGTCTAAACATTACGTCTAGACAGAAATACGTCTAGACAGAAATACGAAATAACATCATAAATGGTTCCTACTATTTGATGAGCTTCCATCAGAATAGTTAATAGTTAACTAGCCTAATAGTTAACTAGCTAACATTGAACCTATTTGGTTAACTTTAGCTAGCTATGACAATCGGTTTGTATTGCTAGGAACATTACTGAATGTATTATGATTATGATTCATTGTTTAGCTAGCATGTCTAAACAAAAGACTCCACTTCGCCAGATGTGTGTCTGACGGTGATTACGGCTATCTATTGTATAATAATTCCAAAATATTTGTATCTGGAATTTGTCTTTCAGCATCAGTAGAACACGATTGACTCTCCTCCACCAGTCATACAAGGAGAATGGTCTAATGCCTCCCATCAAAAAGAGAGCTGGCCCAAGCAAATACAGGTTACACCTGAAGCATGAGGACTTACAGCGAGTTGTGAACTTCATCAACAACAACGCAGAGGATAATGTAATAGTATTACCAGGACGCCACCCAGGACACAAACARTTGGTGGAAAGCTGCTGCCATCCCATGTGACAAAAGCAGCGTTGTGGTGTCTCTACAAGGAATCGATGACAACACTTGGTGCAGTGCCTTGCAAAAGTATTCATCCTCCTTGGCAGTGTTCCTATTTTGTTGCATTACAACCTGTAATTTAAATTGATTTTTATTTGGATTTCATGTAATGGACATACATAAAATAGTCCAAATTGGTGAAGTGAAGCAAAGAAAAATACTTGTTTAAAAAAATTCTAAACAATATAAAACCGAAAAGTGGTGCGTGCATATGTATTCACCCCCTTTGCTATGAAGCCCCTAAATAAGATCTGGTGCAACCAATTACATATCAGAAATAAACATAATTAGTTGAAAATTAAAGTGCACCTTGTTCACTTATTCAAAGTCACATGATCTCAGTATATAATACACCTGTTCTGAAAGGCCCTTAGAGTCTGCAACAACCACCTATAGCAAGGGGCACCACCAAGCAAGCAACACTATGAAGACCAAGGAGCTCTCCAAACCAGGTCAGGACAAAGTTTGAGAAGTACAGATCAGGGTTTGGTATTAAAAACAAAACGAAAAACTTTGAACCATCCACAGAAAGGCACCCATTAAATCTCACTTAAAAAAATGGAAAGAATTATGCGCACACACAACAAACCTGCCAAGAGAGGGCTGCCCATCAAAACTCACGGACCAGGCAAGGAGGGCATTAATCAGAGAGGCAACAAAGAGACCAAAGATAACCCTGAAGGAGCTGCAATGCTCCACAGGGGAGACTGGAGTATCTGTCCATAGGACCACTTTAAGCCCACTTTAAGCACGCGCTCGAGCAGGTATATTTCACTGGTCACCCCCAAAGCCAATTCCTACTTTGGCCGCCTTTCCTTACAGTTCTCTGCTGCCAATGACTGGAACAAACTGCAAAAATCACTTTAGCTGGAGACTCATATCTCCCTCACCAACTTCAAGCACCAGCTGTCAGAGCAGCTCACAGATCACTGTACCTGTACATAGCCCATCTGTAAATAGCCCATCCAACTACCTCATCCCCATACTGTTATTTATTTTATTTATTTTGCTCCTTTGCACCCCAGTATCTCTGCTTGCACACTCATCTTCTGCACATCTATCACTCCAGTGTTTAATTGCTACCTCCCTTATCTTACCTCATTTGCACACACTGTATATAGATTTTTCTATTGTATTATTGACTGTATGTTTATTTATTCCAATGTACCAAAATGTACCATTTTCATCGGCAGGGACTGGGAAACTGGTCAGAAWTGAAGGAATGATGGATGGCGCTAAATACAGGGAAATTCTTGAGGGGAACCTGTTTCAGCCTTCCAAAGATTTGAGACTGGGACCGAGGTTCACCTTCCAGCAGGACAATGACCCTAAGCATACTGCTAAAGCAGCACTCAAGTGGTTTAAGGGAAAACATTTAAATGTATTGGAATGGCCTAGTCGAAGGCCAGACCTCAATCCAATTTTGCCTTGAAGAATGGGCAAAAATCCCAGTGGCTAGATGTGCCAAGCTTATAGAGACATACCCCAAGAGACTTGCAGCTGTAATTGCTGCYAAAGGTGGCTCTACAAAATATTGACTGGGGGGGGAATAGTTATACACGCTCAAGTTTTCATTTTTTATTTTTTATTATTTCTTGTTTGTTTCACAATAAAAATATTTTGCATCTTCAAAGTGGTAGGCATGTTGTGTAAATCAAATGATACAAACCCCCCAAAAATCTATTTTAATTTGAGGTTGTAAGAAAACAAAATAGGAAAAATGCCAAAGGGGTGAATACTTTCCCAAGGCACTGTATGTAAAGCACAAATAATTATTTAATTTACCTCCAACATGATTGGCACTACTTTTATTAATCTCACATCATTTTTTTTTGTTGTTATTTCTTCTTTCACAACTTTGATGCTCTGGAGCCTGGTGTTGTTGTAGCCAAGGAGCATTCGGACTCAGTCGGGACCAGGTTTCAGCTGCTGCGCAACGCTGACATCCTTCCTTCCATTGATGGTCTGCCTGTACAAGCACCACCTGGACCGGACACAGCTAGACAAACGTATCTTTTTGAGAAGATCAGTGAGTTTTGCGGCGAAGTGTCATGCCTGCTGCCGCACTTCCCCCCTTGCGCTCATGGGCGCCAGCCTCCCCAGCATTATGCACTRCTGCCACCATCATTGTGCAAACCGCCCCCGCTCTGTTCCCCGCTTCAGTATTGACTTTCGAATGTTGTTGTTTGGACCGTGTGCTGACGCTGTGCCTGTCTAGTTTCATGTCTGGTCCTTATTAAATGTTGACTCCCCGTACGTGCTTTCATCTCCAGTATCGGTCCTTACAGAATGCAGCAGCCTTCTAAAGAAGCATCGGGGAGTGGTGGCGTTGCGGTTGGTGGTGACGTTGTGTCCAAGTGCCGCCGCCAATGGAACCGGGGGTTCCTAAGTTAAATCGCTCATCGCGCTCGCCTTAACCCTCTCGAGCTAGCTTTCTTGTCCCCGTGTGACTCGAGGCAGACCCATGCCATCACGTCAGGCCTCAGCCGGATCACCAGGGTTTTACTCCTCAGCCGGCTCGCCAGGTTGTCTACGCTTCAGCCGGCTCATCAATCTTAGTCCTGTATTGACGCTTTGCATGTTTAATGGTTCGTCAGAGGTCATAGCGGGATTTCTTATAAACTTCCGGGTTAAAGTCCGCGTCTTGAAAGCGCAGCTT
>NC_036866.1:48675830-48687325 GCF_002910315.2 Salvelinus sp. IW2-2015
AGCCATCAGAAGAATCCCTGGACATATTCCAGTCTGTACTAGCAAAACAGTCCTGTAGCTTAGCATCTGCTTCATCTGACCACTTTCTTATTGAGCAGGAATCAGGGATAGAATTATGGTCAGAATTGCCAAATGGAGGGCGAGGGAAAGCTTTGTACGTGTCTCTGTGTGTGGAGTAAAGGTGGTCTAGTTTTTTTCCCTCTGGTTGCACATTTAACATGCTCTTAGAAATGAGGTAAAACGTATTGAGTTTGCCATGCATTAAAGTCCCCGGCCACTAGGAGGGCTGCCTCTGGATGACCATTTTCCTTTAGCTTATGGCTGTATACAGCTCATTGAGTGTGGCCTTAGGGCAGCATCGGTTTGGTGGTATATAGACAGGGATGAAAAATACAGATGAAAACTCTTGGTAAATAGTGTGGTCTACAGCTTATCATGAGATACTCTACCTCAGGCGAGCAATAACCTAGACTTCCTTAGATTTTGTGCACCAGCTGTTGTTTACAAATTACATAGACCCCACCCCTTGTCTTACCAGAGGCACTATTCTATCCTACAGAAAAAGCTTAAAACCGCCAGCTGTATGTTATTTCATGTCGTCGTTCAGCCTCACTCTGTGAAACATAAGATATTATATTATTCCCCAGTAAGGGGTGAGTAATCGCTGTCCTGATATGTAGAAGCTATTTTCAGTCATAAGACACAGTGGCAAAAACATTATGTACTGGATCGTTAAAACGCAGCCATCTCCTTCGGCGCCATTCAAGTTCATATATACTCATTCTACTGTATTAAAGTCAATGCCACTACGACATTGCTCATCCTTATATTTATATATTTCTTAATTCCAATCTTTTACTTTTAGATTTGTGTGCATTGTTGTGAATTGTTAGATACTACGTATTGTTGGAGCTAGGAACACAAGCATTTCACCACACTCGCAATAACATCTGCTAAAAATGTGTATGCAACCAATACAATTTTATTTGAATATATCATAGAATCATGTAGACGTTAAATGTATCTTTACCTGTACAGAGTCTGATAGGATAATGTAGGAAATAGTCGGAATGGCTTTGTCCTAGCAGGTAGAACTGAGAAGCTATGAACTGTCAGTGCTCTCTGAGTGGAGGGAGGTCGTGAAGGGGGTGCGATGGATCTCTCATGTCTTTGAGGAGTAAAATGATGGCTTCCTATCTACATTCTGTTAAAGTCACCATCCATGGCCAAAAGCGTGAGGGTAGAGCTGAGCAGCAGGGTGGCAAAATATATCCATCTGCATTGTACTCACATAAGCTCATTCTCTAGCMCTTTGGTGCTACTGACAAGCTGAACATCACCATACTCCAGCACAGCATACTTGAATACATGAGCCCTTGTAATATTGTTATAAGATTGTTATAATATTCTTATAATCTATATACTGTATATCAGCGCCATGTCACCAGGTCAAATTCCCGGTACATGTAAATATTATTGGTGATGCTTGTTCTGATTTTACAGCCCATTGTAACAAAATTATTTACAAACAGAAGCAGAATCACCATTACTTTCACGATCGTCATAATGATTGGACCAAGATGCAGCGTGATATGTTTCCATCCCTTTTATTATGAAGAGAAAACACAAAGAACAAAACAATAAAGRGAACAAACGAAACGTGAAGCTAAATATAATGCTCACAGGCAACTATAGACAAGATCCCACAAAGCACAATGGGGAAATGGCTACCTAAATATGATCCCCAATCAGAGACAATGATAAACAGCTGCCTCTGATTGGGAACCACACCAGGCCAACATAGACATACAATTCCCCTAGATACCCACCCTTAATCACACACCCGACCTAACCAACATAGAGATAAAACAGCTCTCTATGGTCAGGGCAGGGCAGTACGCCCCCCCCCCCCCCCCGCTCCCAAAGGTGCGGACTCTGACCGCAAAACCTGACTCAATAGGGGAGGGTCCGGGTGGGCATCTACTGTCGGGGGCGGCTCCGGTGCGGGGTGAAAGTACCCCACTCCGCTCGTGGACACGTCATAGGAACCGGACCGTGGCTCGTCGCAACAGGTTCCGGACTGTGGACCGTCGTTGGAAGTTCCAGGACTGTGGACCGTCGTTGGAGGTTCCGGACGTGGAACGGTCGCTGGAAGGCGTCTGGACTGGGAACTGTCCGCCGGAGAGCTCTGGACTGGGAAATGTCGCCGGAAGCTCTGAACTGTGGAGGCGCACTGGAGGGCGATGCGTGGGACGGCTACAGGTGGGCACCGGGCTGATGACACGCACCTCAGGGTGAGTGCGGGGAGGAGCACAGGACGTACTGGACTGTGGAGGGCACTGGCGACACAGTGAGTAGAGCCGGCGCAGGATATCCTGGACCGAGGAGGCGTACTGGAGACCAGGAACGCTGAGCCGGCACAACCCGTCCTGGCTGATGCTCACTTTTTGCACGGCAAGTGCGAAGAGCTGGCACAGAACGCACCGGGCTGTGGATGTGCACTGGAGACACATTGCGTATCTCCGCAAAACATGGTGCCTGACGATCCCACGCTCCTCACGGCGACTGTCTTGCTCCAGACACCAAACCATCCACTCTACCTCATCACTCCCCTCAACTATCTCACAATACTCCTCGCTCAGTCTATCCCAATATTCCTCTTCGCTCTCAGACTCGCCCCTCGGCTTCGCCGACCACTCCGTGTGCCCCCCCCAAAAATTTTAGGCTGCCTCTCGGGCTTCCGTTGTGGCCGCGAACCCCGGTGTCGGCTTGTCCTCCTTCACAGCTTGCGTCTGCTTCCATGGAAGGTTTCGTCTCCTGCCATTATCTCCTCCCAAGTCCAGGATGTCTTTACCTCCTGGATAAACTGCCCAAGCCCAGGATACCTGCTCCTCCTGGCCAAGCTGCTTGGTCCGTTTGTGMTGGGATCTTCTGCCACGATCGTCATAATTATTGGACCAAGATGCAGCGTGATATGTTTCAATCCCTTTTATTAGGAAGAGAAAACACAAAGAACAAAACAATTAAGCGAGCAAACGAAACGTGAAGCTAAATATAATGCTCACAGGCAACTATACATAGACAAGATCCCACAAAGCACAATGYGGAAATGGCTACCTAAATATGATCCCCAATCATAGACAACGATAAACAGCTGCCTCTGATTGGGAACCACACCAGGCCAKCATAGACATACAATTCCCCTAGATAACCCACCCTTACTCACACCKCGACCTAACCAACATAGAGAATAAACAGCTCTCTATGGTCAGGGTGTGACAATTACAATAACAACACAGTAACATAACAATAGGGTACCGAATCAGCCAACAAATCATGGAAACAACCTCACTAGTAAGTCCTAGCAATAATCAGTGCAGTAGGTTTTTAGTGTGTTACTGGCTAAGGGCACAACGCTTATACTGAAACATGCCTTATTGCATCATACATCTATGGCTGGATGTGAATAATGTGAAGTCAGTAACATCTGCCGTGGGGCTTGCCTAGCGTGTAATCTTGTATTATGCCTTAMTGATTTCTTAGCTGATTATGGCCCACTTCTCATATGAAGTRRGTGATAAGTATACTGATCCATATATAACACTGGATTAGGATATGTCTTAACAAGTGTCATTCTGTTCTRAGGACAAAGAAGATCGTACATTTTTCCTGATCAAAGAGAGGTTTTGAAAGCCTTCTTTGACCAGGGATTGACCTGGAGAGGGTCGCCTGAGGCAGCCAACAGAACTGGACTGTCMGAGAGTGTGGTGGAGGTGAGGGTCATTAGTGTTCTGTTTTGTATTCTGTGAACATAAGAAATGGTTTTGTATTTTTGTAATATCTCCCTGGGTTCTGGSCAAAACATTTGTCTTAAGACTCCTTCCTATGGCCTTACTGATGATTCACCTTTTATATTAGACATTAATTGAAAGCATCCTAACCTTCTGCTTCCTTGGGTGGTATGGTTCAAAGCATCCCATCACTGTCAAGTCTCAAAGCATCCCATCACTCTACAAATCAAGAACCATCCATAAATCCAGACAATTTTACTAAGACACACCCACTATATGACCAGTACTAACTCCTGCTGTCAGGTCGAACGTTCAAAACCCCACTCTGTAGAACAAACAGGGCACACAAGTCATTCATATCAACCAGCATCAGGTTCCTAAATCCAGGAAGACTAAACCGTAACTCACCACCTACAGTACACCTCTATCTATTTGTCTGTCTGACCTTGTATTGGAAAGTATGTCCTGTGATATTTATGTTGTATGTTGTATGTGAAGTGAAGTGTTGAATGTCCTGTGATGTGTTACATGTGTGCCATTATTCCCAAACAAATGCCGCTATGGAACAATGAASTATTCATTCATCCATTGTTGTCTGGCTATTGGATTCCCTCACCTGGTCACAATGCACTCCATACCTCTTCCCCTTGGCTAGCTATCAGAGGGTTATGACTTKAAATTCATWAAAAAAATAACATGCAAATCCTGGATCCTATCCTCTGCTGTTGTGATAATAATGGTGTTTCTTGTGTTATTTAAACTTTTCCAGTAGCTATTTGTGTTTTTCCTCTAGTTTCATATTGCCTAGTAAAAACAGATTCAGAACACCCCTCGCTGCCCCTCTGGTTGTGACACAATACAGATAATTCATAGTGTATGAGGGCGTCTTTTTCAATTTTTTTATTAAATTTTTATTTAACCTTTATTTAACCAGGTAGGTTAGTTGAGAACAGGTTTTCATTTACAAGTGCAACCTGGCCAAGATAAAGCAAAGCAGGGTGACACAAACAACAACACAGAGTTACACATGGAATAAACAAACGCAATAGAAAAACGCAATAGAAAAAGTCTATATACAATGTGTGCAAATGGCGTAAGGAGGTAAGGCAATAAATAGGCCATAGTAGCGAAGTAATTACAATTTAGCAAATTAACACGGGAGTGATAGATGTGCAATTAGAAATACTGGTGTGCAAAAGAGCAAAAAAAAGTAAATAAAACAACATGGGGATGAGGTAGGTGGTTGGATGGGCTATTTACAGATGGGCTGTGTACAGCTGCAGCGATCGGTAAGTTGCACAGATAGCTGATGCTTAAAGTTAGTGAGGAAGATATAAGTCTCCAACTTCAGCGATTTTTGCAATTCGTTCCAGTCATTGGCAGCAGAAGAACTGAAGAAAAGCGCGCCAAAGCAGGTGTTGGCTTTAGGGATGACCAGTGAGATATACCTGCTGGAGCGCGTGCTACGCGTGGGTGTTGTTATGGTGACCAGTGAGCTGAGATAAGGGTGAGCTTTACCTAGCAGAGACATATAGATGACCTGGAGCCTGGAGGTGTGACTCGAGTCACATGACTTGGACTCGAGTCAGACTCGAGTCACAAATATGATGACTTGCAATTCGACTTTGACTTTAACACCAATGACTCCGTGAATTAACTTGGACTTGAGCCTTATGACTCGACCTAATTTGATACCCTCCCCAAGCCCAAAATATAAAAAATATGCTATTAAAAAAGTGTAAAAAATGCGCAGCGCATAAAACTCTTCATTTAACGGATTACAGTTTGAATCGGACAGTAGCCAATCAAATTGTGCCAGCTGAGAAAAAGTTGCTGCGGCAGTGCAGAGGAACGTCGGCGGGTGAATTCGGATGGAGCCCTTGGAAAGATGATACCCCAAATTATTATTTTCGGATATAAAGACGACGCTGTATCAACAAAAAACGGATTTCAACTTGCAAAACATGTGGAAGAGGCACAACAATTCCAACTTTGTTCGACATTTGAAGCTGCACAAAGAACCGTAAGTCGTGGCTAATATAGCCGACAGCTATATATTTTATTACTTTACTAGTGTATCATGTAGGCTAACGTAACGGTAAATCAATGAGCCTCCACACAGTCAGTCAGTGCAGGAATGTGATCAGTGCACCGAAGATTGAGCTACAACTGGCTAGGCCTGATGTTACTGCTGTCCTATAAAACATTGACATACGTTAGCCTACTGTAACCACACAGAGAGAGAGTGTGTGTGAGTGTGTTTGTGTGTAAAGGTTGGGCGATTGTGTACAAGGCTACATCGCCCGATTGCGCCACATAGCAATGCTCGATAGTTGATCACTATGGGGGGGGGTCGTCTTTCTCATGGTTACCCATGTATTTCCATGGAAATAAACATTTATTTGGAAAGTAATAAATATATAGATATTTTTAAAAGCATCATGATTTGCGTAAATGTAATATACTAACTATTACTCTTTGTTAAAAATATGAAATGGTATTACATTTGGTGAAGAGCACATTATGACTTGTTAGGACTCGAACTCAAAGTTTAGGACTGAGACTTGACTTGATACTTGACGATCCTGACTTGAGACTTGACTCGGACTTGCCTGTTTTGACTTGAGACTTGACTTGGGACTTGAGTACTAAGACTTGAGACCTACTTGTGACTTGGAAAACAATGACTTGGTCCCACCTCTGCCTGAGCCAGTGGGTCTCTGCGATAAATATGTAGCGAGGGCCAGCAACGAGAGCATACAGGTCACAGTGGTGGGTGGTGTATGGGGCTTAGGTGACAAAACGGATGGCACTGTGAAGACTGCATCAGTTTGATGAGTAGAGTGTTGGAGGCTATTTTGTAAATGACATCGCCGAAGTCGAGGATCGGAACGATAGTCAGTTCTACGAGGGTATGTTTGGCAGCGTGAGGGAAGGAGGCTTTGTTGCGAAAATGGAAGCCGATTCTAGATTTAATTTTGGATTGGAGATTAAATATGAGCTTGGAAGGAGAGTTTACAGTCTAGCCAGACACCTAGGTATTTGTAGTTGTCACATATTCTAGTCAGAACCGTCCAGAGTAATGATGCTAGTCGGGCAGACGGTTGCGGGCAGTGATCGTTGAAGAGCATGCATTTAGTTTTACTAGCGTTTAAGAGCAGTTGGAGGCCACGGAAGGAGTGTTGTATGGCATTGAAGCTTTTTGGAGGTTTGTTAACTTCTCTAGGGTAGGGGGAAGCATTCGGAATTTTGGATGAAATGCATGCCCAAATTAAACTGCTTACTTCTCGGGCCCAGAAGATATGATATGCATATAACTGGTAGATTTGGATGGAAAACACTCTAAAGTTTCAAAACTGTTAGAATAGTGTCTGTGAGTATAACAGAACTGATTTGGCAGGCGAAACCTGAGAAAATCCATTCAGCAAGTTTTTTTTTGTTTTTGTTTTGTAGTTTTCTATTCAATGCCATTACAGTATCCATTGACTTAGGACTCAAATTGCAGTTTCTATGCCTTCCACTAGATGTCAACAGTCTTTAGAAAATTGTTTCAGGCTTGTATTCTGAAAAATGAGGAAGTAAGAGCAGTCTGATTGAGTGCGCGAGACGAGAGAGTGCCTTCTTGTTTACCTTTTTAAATTGACAACGTTATTGTCCGGTTGAAATATTATCGATTATTTAGGCTAAAAACAACCTGAGGATTGAATATGAAATTGTTTGACATGTTTCTATGAACTTTACGGATACAATTAGGATTTTTTGTCTGCCTGTTTTGACTGCGTTTGAGCTTGTGGATTACTGAAGAAAAACTTGCGAACAAAACTGGAGGTTTTTGGATATAAAGAGACTTTATCGAACAAAAGGAACATTTATTGAGTAGATTAATGTCTGCTGAGTGCAACCATATGAAGATCATCAAAGGTAAGGGATTAATTTTATCTCTATTTTCTGACTTGTGTAACTCTTCTTGGCTGGTATTTGTTTGTAATGATTTGTCTAGTGGGCTATGTTCTCAATAATCGTACTATATGCTTTCGCCGAAAAGCATTGTTTAAAATCTGACACGTGGTTGGATTCACAAGAAGTTCATCTTTAAACCTATGTAAAATATGTTTTGTTTTCTGAATTTTTATAATGAGTATTTCTATATTTGAATTTGGCGCCCAGCAGTTTCACTGGCTGTTGAAGAGGTGGGACGCTACCGTCTCACGTACCCAAGAGAGGTTAACACAGTGTCCAAAGAAGGGCCAGATGTGTACAGAATGGTGTCGTCTGCGTAGAGGTGGATCAAGGAATCACCCGCAGCAAGTGCGACATCATTGATATATACAGAGAAAAGAGTCGGCCCGAGAATTGAACCCTGTGGCACCCCCATAGAGACTGTCAGAGGTCTGGACAACAGGCCCTCCGATTTGACACACTGAAATCTATCTGAGAAGTAGTTGGTGAACCAGGCGAGGCAGTCATTTGAGAAACCAATGCTGTTGAGTCTGCCGATAAGAATACTGTGATTGACAGAGTCGAAGGCCTTGGCCAGGTCGATAAAGACGGCTGCACAGTACTCTCTTTTATCGATGGCGGTTATGATATTGTTTAGTACCTTGAGCGTGGATGAGGTGCACCCGTGACCAGCTCAGAAACCGGATTGCACAGTGGAGAAGGTACGGTTTGGATTCGAAATGGTCGGTGATGTGTTTGTTAACTTGGCCTTCAAAGACTTTAGAAATGCAGGGCAGGATGGATATATGTCTGTAACAGTTTGGGTCTCGAGTGTCACCCCCTTTGAAGAGGGGGATGACCGCGGCAGCTTTCTAATCTTTAGGAATCTCGGACAATACGAAAAAGCGGTTGAACAGACTGGTAATAGGGGTTGCAACAATGGCGGCAAATAATTTTAGAAAGAGAGGGTCCAGATTGTCTAGCCAAGCTGATTTGTACGGGTCCAGGTTTTGCAGCTCTTTCAGAACATCTGCTATCTGGATTTGGGTGAAGGAGAAGCTGGGGAGGCTTGGGCAAGTAGCTGCAGGGCAAGCTGCTGCAGGGGTTGCGGAGCAGTTGGCCGAGGTTGGGGTAGCCAGGAGGAAAGCATGGCCAGCCGTAGAGAAATGCTTATTGAAATTCTCAATTATCGTGGATTTATTGGTGGTGACAGTGTTTCCTAGCCTCAGTGCAGTGGGCAGCTGGGAGGAGGTGCTCTTATTCTCCATGGACTTTACAGTGTCCCAAAACCTTTGGCGTTAGAGCTACAGGATGTAAATTTCTGTTTGAAAAAGCTAGCCTTTGCTTTCCTAACTGACTGCATGTATTGGTTACTGACTTCCCTGAAAAGTTGCATATCGCGGGGACTATTCGATGCTAGTGCAGTCCGCCACAGGATGTTTTTGTGCTGGTCGAGGGCAGTCAGGTCTGGAGTGAACCAAGGGCTATATCTGTTCTTCGTTCTACATTTTTTGAAAGGGGCATGCCTATTAAGCTATAGTTCAATCACTGTAAAGTTGAAGAACAGTAAAGGCTAGATAAGGTGGAGCTTTACCTAGCCAGGACATATATATGACCTGGAGCCTGGAGGTGGGGACTCGAGTCACATGACTTGGACTCGAGTCAGACTCGAGTCACAAAATATGATGACTTTGCAATTCGACTTTGACTTTAACACCAATGACTCGTGAATTAACTTGGACTTGAGCCTTATGACTCGACCTAATTGATACCCTCCCCAAGCCCAATATAAAAAATATGCTATTAAAAAAGTGTGTAAAAAGTGCGCAGGCCATAAAACTCTTCATTTAACGGATTACAGTTTGAATCGGACAGTAGCCAATCAAAATGTGCCAGCTGAGAAAAAGTTTGTGCGTGGCCAGTGCAGAGGAACGTCGGCGGGTGAATTCGGATGGAGCCGTGGAAAGATGATACCCCAAATTATTATTTTCGGATATTAAAGACGACGCTGTATCAACAAAAAAACGGATTTCAACTTGCAAAAAACATGTGGGAAGGGCACAACAATTTTCCAACTTTGTTCGACATTTGAAGCTGCACAAAGAACGGTAATGTCGTGCTAATTATAGCGCGACAGCTATATATTTTATACTTTACTAGTGTATCATGTAGGCTAACGTAACGTTAAATCAATGAGCCTCCACACAGTCAGTCAGTGCAGGAATGTGATCAGTGCACCGAAGATTGAGCTACAACTGGCTAGGCCTGATGTTACTGCTGTCCTATAACCATTGACATACGTTAGCCTACTGTAACCACACAGAGAGAGAATGTGTGTGAGTGTGTTTGTGTGTTAAGGTTGGGCGATTGTGTACAAGGCTACATCGCCGATTCGCGCACATAGCATCCTCGATAGTTGATCACTATGGGGGGGGGGGGGGTCGTCTTTCTCATGGTTACCCATGTATTTCCATGGAAATATAACATTTATTTGGAAGTGAATAAATATATAGATATTTTTAAAAGCATTCATGATTTGCGTAAATGTAATATACAACTATACTCTTGTAAAAATATGAAATGGTATTACATTTGGTGAAGAGCACATTATGACGTTGTTTAGGACTTGAGGACTTGATACTTGCGTCCTGACTTGAGACTTGACTCGACTTGCCTGTTTGACTTGAGACTTGACTTGGGACTGAGTCTAAGATTGAGACCTTACTTGTGACTTGTAAAACAATGACTTGGTCCCACCTCTGCCTGGAGCCAGTGGGTCTGGCGAAATATGTAGCGAGGGCCAGCCAACGACAGCATACAGGTCCAGTGGTGGTGTATGGGGCTTAGGTACAAAACGGATGGCACTGTGATAGACTGCATCCAGTTTGATGAGTAGAGTGTTGGAGGCTATTTTGTAAATGGACATCGCCAAGTCGAGGATCGGACACGATAGTCAGTTCTACGAGGGTATGTTTGGCAGCGTGAGGAAGGAGGCTTTGTTGCGAAATAGGAAGCCGATTCTAGATTTAATTTTGGATTGGAGATGTTAAATATGAGCTTGGAAGGAGAGTTTACAATCTAGCCAGACACTAGGTATTTGTAGTTGTCCACATATTCAGAGTCCAAACGTCCAGAGTAATGATGCTAGTCGGGCGGACGGAGTGGCAGCATGATCGGTTGAAGAGCATGCATTTAGTTTTACTAGCGTTTAAGAGCAGTTGGAGGCCACGGAAGGAGTGTGTTATTGGCATTGAAGCTTGTTTGAGGTTTGTTAACACAGTGTCCAAAGAAGGACCAAATGTATACAGAATGTGTTGTCCTGCGTAAGGTGGATCAAGGAATCACCCGCAGCAAGAGCGACATCGTTGATATATACAGAGAAAAGAGTCGGCCCGAGAATTGAACCCTGTGGCACCCCCATAGAGACTGTCAGAGGTCGGACAACAGGCCCTCCGATTTGACACACTGAATCTATCTGAGAAGTAGTTGGTGAACCAGGCGAGGCAGTCATTTGAGAAACCAATGCTGTTGAGTCTGTCGATAAGAATGCTTGTGATTGACAGAGTCGAAGGCCTTGGCCAGGTCGATGAAGACGGCTGCACAGTACTGCTCTTTATCGATGGCGGTTATGATATCGTTAATACCTTGAACTTGATGAGTGCACCCGTGACCAGCTCGGAAACCGGATTGCACTTTGGAGAAGGTACGGTTTGGATTCGAAATGGTCAATTATCTGTTTGTTAACTGGGCTTCTCAAAGACTTTA
>NC_036866.1:48687350-48717742 GCF_002910315.2 Salvelinus sp. IW2-2015
TTGAACGACTGTAAAGTTGAATCACTGTAAATTAACCATTATTTTTTCCTCACAGCTCATAGAGCTCCACAAACGGTGGCAGATATTTTACGCAGGATACTTTGGGCTGCATTACTCGAGATTATGCAGTGGAGTGAGCTGCAAGGAGATTGACAAGTAAATCATAGACAACGGTAAGAAACTGACCCATCAAACAATGCAGTTGACTCCCATCCCACTTTAAGAATTGAAAGTGATTTCAAGTACTGATATGACACTTTATAACGTTTCGATAATGGAACCGCTCTGCAGTATCACATACACTGAGTATACAAACATTAAGAACACCTTGTAACGATTGTCTCGGAAGAAGGAGAGGAGACCAAAGTGCAGCGTGTACATATCCATAATACTTTTAATCAAGATGAATACACGAACAAAAACAACAAAACGACCAACGAACAAGTTCTGACAGGTGCAACAACCACTAACCAGAAACACACCACACAAACAGAAGTGGGAAAACAGGCTACCTAAGTATGGCTCTCAATCAGAGACAACGATAGACAGCTGCCTCTGATTGAGAACCATACCGGCCAAACCATTAAAAATAGAAACCTAACCTACAACATAGAATACCAACCCCACATCACACCCTGACCAAACTAAAAATAGAAAACATACAAAGCAATCTACGGTCAGGGCGTGACAGTACCCCCCCCAAAGGTGCAGACTCTGGCCGCAAAACGCTGAAAACCAAAATAGGAGGTCTGGGTGGGATCACCCGAAAAAAAAAAAAACGGTGAGCGCTCTTGGCCACTATATCCAACCCTCCTGCCACCACACCGCCCTCACACACCAAAACAAAAATACAACAAGCTCCATGAAAAAACGCAGAAGCTCGGACTATAGAGACAGACAACTTAATAGAACAAGGCGTCGCGGAGGCTCCACCCACATGAAAAAACTCGCTGGAGTTGCGCTGGAGGGACAAAGGACACTGAAGACACAATAAAAAACACAACACTACACACACAATAGAACTCGTGCCATGGATCTCCTGGAGCTTAACACACCCACACACACTCGGCCATGTCATCCCTGGAGCATTCGTGCCAATGAGATCTCACTGGACTAAAACCAAATGGATACCCTGACACACACGTCACCACTGGAGCTTCATGACCATGACACATGAGGCTATGTTCAAAGATAACACATGAGAAACATGATCATCACGGACTATCGTAGCCATGAGATACATCACATGAAGGCTATAATCAGCCATGAATAACAACGCCAATACAAAACAACAAACAACAACACAAACAAAGACACATAACACAGAACAAACAACAACACACACACACACAATGACACACAAATGAGAGAGACACACAAGGAGGCTGTTAGGAGAAGCACAGACATCACCAGGCTGGAGACATATACCTATGGCGAGGCCCGGTAAAACCAAGAACAACAACAGACACACACAAACACACATAAGACTAACACAAAAACACAGAAACGAACAAACAACAAAACAAACACGGTACCCAACAAACAAAACTCACTACCGGCGCGAGCCAAAAATACATAAAACACACACACACACAACACAACAACAGACGCTAAGACACAAACACAAATTCTCCTGACCCGCACAATCTCCCTAAGACAAACCATCAACACACAACTTCTCCTCAGACACTCCTAAAACACTACTGCTCTCCTAGCTGCCTCCAGCTCCTATTAACACAACACACAACACACAACAGACACACACACACACAGATACACAAACACACACAACAGAACACATAACAAAAAAATACCAAAACAACATTACACGGAAGAAGGGAAGAAGGACCCGTGAAAAAAAGAGTCGTCCAATACTTTAATCAAGATGAAGATACCACAACAACAACGAACAGTTCTTGACAGGTGAGCACAAACCCTTACCAGAATAACCACCCCAACGGGAACAGGACCCATAGAAAATAAAGAACACACACACACACAACAAGAAATGCAGGGCAGGATGGATATATGTCTGTAACAGTTTGGGTCTAGAGTGTCACCCCCTTTGAAGAGGGGGATGACCGCGGCAACTTTCTAATCTTTAGGAATCTCGGACAATACGACAGAGAGGTTGAACAGACCGGTAATAGGGGTTGCAACAATGGCGGCGTATAATTTTAGAAAGAGAGGGTCCAGATTGTCTAGCCCAGCTGATTTGTACAGGTCCAGGTTTTGCAGCTCTTTCAGAACATCTGCTATCTGGATTTGGGTGAAGGAGAAGCTGGGGAGGCTTGGGCAAGTAGCTGCAGGGCAAGTTGCTGCAGAGGTTGCGGAGCAGTTGGCCGAGGTTATGGTAGCCAGTAGGAAAGCATGGCCAGCCGTAGAGAAATGCTTATTGATTTATTGGTGGTGACAGTGTTTCCTAGCCTCAGTGCAGTGGGCAGCTGGGAGGAGGTGCTCTTATTCTCCATGGACTTTACAGTGTCCCAAAACATTTTGGCGTTAGAGCTACAGGATGTACATTTCTGTTTGAAAAAGCTAGCCTTTGCTTTCCTAACTGACTGCATGTATTGGTTACTGACTTCCCTGAAAAGTTGCATATCGCGGGGACTATTCGATGCTAGTGCAGTCCGCCACAGGATTTTTTGTGCTGGTCAAGGGCAGTCAGGTCTGGAGTGAACCAAAGGCTATATCTGTTCTTAGTTCTACGTTTTTTGAAAGGGGCATGCTTATTAAGCTATAAAGTTCAATCACTGTAAAGTTGAAGAACAGTAAAGCTGAAGAACTGTAAAGTTGAAGCACTGTAAATTAACCATTATTTTTTCCTCACAGCTCATAGAGCTCCACAAACAGGTGGCAGATATTTTTACGCAGGATACTTTGGGCTGCAAGGAGATTATGCAGTGGAGGTGAGCTGCAAGGAGATTGACAAGTAAATCATAGACAACGGTAAGAAACTGACCCATCAAACAATGCAGTTGACTCCCATCCCACTTTAAGAATTAGAAAGTGATTTCAAGTACTGATATGACACTTTTAACGTTTCGATAATGGAACCGCTCTGCAGTATCACATACACTGAGTATACAAAACATTAAGAACACCTTGTAACGATTGTCKTCGGGAGAAGGAGAGGAGGACCAAAGTGCAGCGTGGTACATATCCATAATACTTTTAATCAAGATGAATACACGAACAAAAACAACAAAACGACCAACGAACAGTTCTGACAGGTGCAACAACCACTAACCAGAAAATAACCACCCACAAACAAAAGTGGGAAAACAGGCTACCTAAGTATGGCTCTCAATCAGAGACAACGATAGACAGCTGCCTCTGATTGAGAACCATACCAGGCCAAACACATAGAAATAGAAAACCTAGACCAACAACATAGTATACCCAACCACATCACACCCTGACCAAACAAAAAATAGAAACATACAAAGCAATCTACGGTCAGGGCGTGACACACCTGCTCTTTCCATGACATAGACTGACCAGGTGAATCCAGGTGAAAGCATCTCAATATTAGGAAGGTGMTCCTAATGTTTGTTATTCTCAGTGTATAAACCCAATGAACATATTAATATTTTCCRTCACTGTTGTAGATCAAACATAAAGAAGCCTTCTAACACATCTAACGTGAATGATAGATATGTGTGAAATACTGTAGATAGGGCGCTTGTGTGCACATGGATACTGGATGCAATATCTGAATCCTGTCAATTTTTTAACACACAGCACCTACCACTCTCCTGGATGTCACAGAAAAAGAGACGTGAGTCATATTGTCAACTTCCTTTTACTGATTTTCTATATGGACTCTTTTGACAGAACATCATGCAACCGGTTTCCACCGCATCGGCCTATTACTGAGGTCAACTCTCTACTATTAAAGCTCTGTCCTCAAATAATAACATTAAAATAGACCTAATGTATATGAATTACTCAGTTCCTGGATAAACTATGTCAACTGGGTCAAACCTAGAGCTCCCAGCTACACAACCTGGTGGAGGCTGACCTTCAGGTAAATTCAATTGAATCAGGCTGATGGTRATCATAATTACCTAGCTCTAGTTCAGTAAAGGGGCCTTTTTTACTTGACCTTCAGGTAAAGGGCTCTATCAATCAGGCTGATGGTTATAATAAAGACTAGCTATAGTCCAGTAAAGGCCTATTATTGGGGAAAAATGCTGTCTATACTTTGTAATGGTGATTAACGTTCTTCTCTGTCAGTGAGAATTGTAGCCCTGCAGGATTCCTGGCTGGTCCCATAGATCCACAAGGGTCTTAGTACACTACACAGTCACCATGGTGAACTCACTGGCAACAGGAAAAAGCCTATTGTATGAGAATATTTTCCTGTTTTCTTGCCAATATAAAAAATTGATTTTATTTCAGTGTGTATGTTTTGGGGGCATTATCATCAGAATCAACCAAAAAGCACGCACGCACACAGACACACACGCACGCACGCACGCACGCACACACACACACAACCACACCACACACACACACACACACACACACACACACACACACACACTTACATTTCTCTGTTTCATCCCCCTCTCCCTTTCTCTCACTCTCGCTTTCCTCCCTCCTTCTTTCTCTCTCTTCACCCGTCCCTCCTCTCCTCTAATCCCTCCTCTCTCCACCCCCTCATCCCTCTCTCTCGCCCTCCCTTCCTCAGGGTGAGTCGCTGAAGCGGCGTGCAAAGAAGGCCATTGACCAGGAGCTGGCTGAGTACTTGGACAACCGCCAGTACTACCAGATGATCCAACGAGAGGACCAGGAGACTGCTGTATGATGATCCCGCTATTGACCACAACCGCACCACACTCTCTCTCTGTCTCTCTCTCTGTTTGCCATACCTAACAAAAGAAAGCCCTGTACTGGATTCGAGGGAGGAGGGAGGTGTCTTCCCTCTAACAGACCAGGCTGGCTACACCATAGAAATAGAATGACTTTAGAATGACTATTACTATGGGCTACACTACTAGTATGGGTCAAAGTGTACAGGTGAGCCAGTGGAGGCAGGTCTTCCTTTCTTCCTCTTGCTAGTGATGCTTCAGTTTGACTAGAGTGTTGAGTGCTATGTGTCAAGAGTGCATGTATGTTAACCGCTTTTCTTCTATCATGAATGGGTCCAAGTCCTCTACACAGCAAGCGAATGGAAACATAAGGGCAAGTGAAAAAAAGAACAGCTTTTTGGGGTATTTTCAGGGCTGGAGTAACTGTATCTGAATGTGGCTTCATGAACCTTGTATCATTCTCCATATGCAATGTCAAGGTATCTATAGATATTGTGTAAAGTTTGTGTCATTGAAAGAGGTTGCTAGAGTTTATTGAGGCACCGGTGCCTCAATCTAAGTAACACAATAATAAAATTCCCATCAAAATCCACCATTTTAAGCTAGAGATATCTGTTTGCATGGGCTGCGTATTAATCCACCGCATCCGCCTATTGCGACCTTCCGCATCTGCGGTGGATGGTGGCCGAGCTAGAGCAGTGTTTGTCAGACCATGAGACATCCAGAAAATTGGTCTTCTCACGAAACTAGGCCCACCCAGTTGGACGCCAAGTACACCCACTGGGGAGCCAGCCCCAGCCAATCAGCATCAGTTTGTCCTCACAAAAGGGCTTTATTACAGTACTCCTCAGCAGCCTCCCTCCCAGCCCTCAGACGATCCCGCAGTTGAAGAAGCTGGATGTGAAAGTCCTGGGCTGACGTGATTACTCGTGGTCTGTGTTTGTGAGGCRGGTTGGATGTACTGCCGAATTCCCTAAAACAACGTTGGAGGCGGAAATGAACATTAAATTCTCTGGCAACATCTCTGTTGGACATTCCTGCAGTCAGCATACCAATTGCACGCTCCCTCAAAACTTGAGACATCTGTGGAATTGTGTTGTGTGACAAAACTGCACATTTTAGAGTGGCCTTTTATTGTCKCCAGCACAAGCTGCACCTGTGTAATGATCATGCTGTTTAAGCAGCTTCCTGATATGCTACACCTGTCAGGTGGATGGATTATCTTGGCAAAGGACAAATGCTCACTTACAAGGATATAAACACAACATTTGAGAGAAATAAGCGTTTTGTGCTTATGGAGCATTTCTGGGATCTTTTATTTCATGTCATGAAAATGGGACCAACAGTTTACATATTTTTGTTCAGTATATATTTCAATACATTCCATATATTGTATTCATCTTTTATATATGGGTTCATATTGTCCATGGGTTTTTAGTGGATAGAAAATAGCCTAATGAATGAAAAAAGCATCTAATCAACAATGGCATTATTATCAATTAATAACTCTGCAACACTTCCAACTATTTACTTTTTTCACAACTGCCATCAGTTTGGCCCGAAAACATTTACGAAAAAGACATCTTGACATGGTAAAGTAAATAAAAGTGTGTAAAATGTTTTTATTTCATGCTGAAACCCTCATATTAAACACTGATTGTATACACTAAGTTAATGGTTTATATTTAGAATAATGTTTTACAGCTTTGTCGTTGTATTTTTTTGTTTAAATCATCTTATTTGATTTTGTTATATATTTTACATGTGATAAGGCCACACAGAAGGCCGGAGGTGAATTACAGACGCCTGTGATAATCTAAAGTACCCAATAAGGCCACTAGATGTCATCCGATAAATTCCATACATTCRTTGAAAGTTACTAAAATGTTGGTAGTTTCTGGTAAATTTTGAAGGTTTCCAGTAATATACCCTCCCTTTGCAACCCTAGATAGGATAGATGCTTTGCCGTATTGTATGAAGGCTCATACTTACCTTTTGAAAATCTAGTGACCTCTGGATGTTCTTATTTACTCTAATGACAGTGCAGTATGTTTGATCTGCCATTGGATATTTAACTTAAAGCTTATGTCTACCACAAARAAACCAATATATTTATGAAATGCTATACTATTTATCGAAATAACTGAAATAACCGCTTCCTATTAARTCATTTTTAAAAGCCGTTTTTGCACTGCCGCTCTTATTGCTAAAAAATACTTTCTATTTCTCTGTGGTTTGAATTTCCTCTTAGTGCATTACCTTTTACAGTTCATAGGTATTTATATACCACAGCTTTGAGATTTMTCTGTACTCTGTCCATGTGTGTTACATAAAATGTAAATCTGATGTATTTTTCCAAATGTGTACTTTGCAATGTATAGTTTAAATAAGTGCAACATCCTTGTTTACTTCTTAGAGGCATCTTTAGCCCATGTAAAACTGCCTCCGTCTTGTGTTTTGGATGATGAGTGGACCACAGTGTACTTAAGTGTGTATTACGAGGACATATAAGAGTGTATTATGAGGACAGTTAACCCTATATCTGCCAAAGCAAGTACAGTATATGTTATAGACCATGATACATGTGTTCAATTCTACATAGGTTTCTGTTGTTATGTTTATTGTAAATTATTAACTCTGACACTTCTTACATTTCTGCTTCATTAGAAAACATAATATAATGTCCTTCTCCCTTTACTTCAGCGTACAAGATACACTCGCTAGATTAAAATGCATTTTTACATGCTATAAAAGTCTAGTAAGAATTCAACACAGCAGTGAACTGATTCCCAATCATTTTTTTATTGCACACCATTACTACTTAAGTCAATTCTATACTACTCTACTGTATCTTTCATATATTAGCCAGTTAACATGAGAATAAATCAGTTCACTTTATTAGCCTTATTCAGTAATTTGTCTAGCATTCCTTAGTGTCGATAAAACTTATTTAAACACGATTGTACTGTATGTGCAACCTGACTGCTCAGTCAAGTATCTTACAACATCGGTTTACTTATCACTCTACAACTTTACAAGTATTATCAGAAACATGGCTTGATTATTTGGAAATATAGGTTTTTATCACTACTCAGACATCTTTGTAGACCTGCCTATTTATTTGTTGCTTGTACAGGGTTATAAAACGTATTTGTGTGTGTTATAAATGCTTTGTTTCGAGTTTATGTGCAATTCAGAGTTGGAGAATTAGCATCAGGTGATTGAGAATGTCGGAATGACTACTGCTACTGTCCAATGTGCAGTCCCGTGTAACTACAGAGATTTCAAAAGAGAATGTTTTTACTTATGAACAGCGACAAGAGTAATGGACAGATCTGTATGAAATGTATTCTTTTTAAATAGTTGTACTGTGCTGTATATTTGCTCATCAAGTCTGTTTACTACAGTTTATTTTGAAAAAAATAAACCTTTTAACATTGATCGTCGCAGTTTCTGACAGTCACTACTTTTCTTTCAAAAATCTATTTAGGGTTATTTGATATGTTTACGTTAGTTGAAGCATGGGGATCTTTGTTCAATTGGCTCTTCTTTTCTTAGGTAAATAGAATAAAGGGCATGTCAGAGTAGGAATTTTCCCGTTTTGAACATAATGAATAATATTATATTGACAGAGGGTAACTCATCTCGGATCAGCACTCCTACTAAGACTATTTGTGAATACGAGCCCTGGGATTGATTGAGGACATTCCCTGTGATTAGCAAACGTTCACAGATGATTTCATTGGTTGTTTCCTTACTTGATGGCTGGTCTTTTCTTGGGTTGGAAAATGGAGGACTCAGCAGGGGAAGACTTCTTTCCACAAATTGGCCTTCATGTGACTTTTCCCAGCTTCCCAGCTGAAGGCTCCAATAGCAACAGACCAACAATGTCCTCCACGCATGACTGATCCATTTCACCATGAGGAGGGAACCGGGAACCTTGGGTGATGATGGCATTAAACTCTGCCCTGAGAAGCAACAACTCCACAAAGCCACAAGAGAAATATATAAGCTTCTGCTTGTTACAGCTTTAATAGATGTTTAATATACATAAAGAAGCATGTGAATGTTTTTCCAAGATATACAGCGGAAGGGTCACTGTATTTTTATCAAAGTGGATTGACAGGTTTTTCTAGATTAAACATTGAAACATGATTATACTGAACAAAAATATAAATGCAACCATGCAACACTTTCAAATATTTTACCGAGTTACAGTTCATATGAGGAAATCAGTCAATTGAAAGGAATTAATTTGGCCCAAATCTATGGATTTCACATGACTGGGAATACAGATAAGCATCTGTTGGGTACTGATACCTTAAAATGGGCATCATTATCTCATCATGGTATTTCTGTGCATTCAAATTGCCATCGATAAAATGCAATTGGGTTCATTGTCCGTAGCTTATGCCTGCCCATAACATAGCCCCAACGCCACCATGGGGCACTCTGTTCACAACGTTGACATCAGCAAACCGCTTTCTCACACGACGCCACACACACGTGGTCAGCGGTTGTAAAGCCGGTTGTACGTACTGACAAATTCTCTAAAACAATGTTGGAGGCGGCTTATGCTAGAGAGATTAACATTCAATTATCTGGCAACAGCTCTGGTGGACATTCCTGCAGTCAGCATGTCAACTGCACACCCCCTCAAAACGTAAGACATCTGTGGCATTGTGTTTTGTGAAAGAAACTGCACATTTTAGAGTGGCCTTTTATTGTCCCCAGCACAAGGTTCACCTGTGTAATGATCATGCTGTTTAATCAGCGTCTTGATATGCCACACCTGTCAGGTGAATAGATTATCTTGGCAAAATGCTCACTAACAGGGATGTAAACAAATTTGTGCACAGAATTAGAGAGAAATAAGATTTTTGTGTGTATGGACCATTTCTGGGATCTTTTATTTCAGCTAATGAAACATGTGACTAACATGTTGCATTTATATTTTTGTTCAATGCATAATAATATACTAACATAACCATACAGACACGCCAATCAACTTAAAAGCACTAAAGAAGCCACATTATGACAATACATTACCTCAACAAAACATGTTGTCAATGAAAGAAACAAGGGTTGCTACTGTGTACACTGAGACCAACAGTGGGGCCACAAGAGCCAAACGGTGCTCTATAACCCAGTGACCAAACCTTACACAAAACCTTACGGTATTTAAATAGGTATTATTTATCCAACGGAATCATTCCCTGACCAAACAGGTGTTCCTCACACCATAGCAGAAGTCATGTGGACTTCATTGGGAAAGAAGGGATGATGATACATGTTTARGACCATGGGTAAAAATGTGTACATTGTGGGTCTGTTGTGCAATAAGGACGCAGTGAATCATTGATGGATGATGTGGACAGCTAATTTGCTGGGTTGGAAAACCTGAGAATCAAGATGCGAATTACTGGTCCTAGTAGTGAAAACTGAAACTATATATTCTACTTAGCTCTTTGGCTGGCAATTCACCTGCCATTCTGCAGGTTTCCCCCATACCTCTTTACATTCTTATAACAGACATGTGGTTCAGAATTTTGGATTGTAACATTACACTGACATAATATTTGCATCTAAGGCTATATTAAATGCAATATTAATATATTTGAGAGTCTACAGTGTTACTTGAGGACAACAGGTGTATTTAACAATAATAAAAGGGATGTCACAAAAAAGGTGTAAGTGATAAACTTACTGTAAAWACACGTTTGAATGAATAATAATTCATGAAGCAGGCAGGTCTAAGAAATCATGACACTGTGTGTAATGCAAATTAGATGGGCTTGTTTTGCCTCCCATTATATGGATTAAAGTGATGCCACATGGATAAGTGATGTCACCGAGGGGTAGATTTAAACATTGTTCATARGCGACCAGCTCAAACTAGTTTCGAAAAAAAAGTAGGACGACACAGTAAACGKAAGCTGTAGTCTGGGTGCGGGAAGCAAACGACTACACAACCGGTATAGTGATTTGACTGTGAAGTTGCCTGTTTGTGAGAATGAAGTAAGTTGACGCACTGTTTTCTTATCCCGKATTTTTTTGTCAGTTTAAGGCATTCATTATTAAGAATCATAGAGCATATCCATATGTTATTTACATTGTTTCTTTGTTCACTGATTTGCTGTCGATGTTCAGAACAAGTGCATGCTTTGGTAGGCTGGGAAGTGCGCATTACGCACAAACCAAATCTCCAATTTGTTTAACGAACAATCAAATACCATATCGCTACAGACTGGGTTGTTACTCTATATTCTCAAACTCTAAGGTACATTTTGAATATACCGTTTTAAGACTTCTTACAATGGGAGGGAGATTTTTTTAAAACTTTGTTTTCACATTCCTACAGGAGCATCCTTGTGTTATCATTTAGCCCAACTCTATTAGGTGTTAGAAAGGGTATCCTYTGGTGTTACTTGTTTAGCTTACAGGTATTACCACCTAAACCAGAATCAGATGTAATTATTCAATCAGATATAATTGTTCAATTCAAATATGGGAAATTCAGCTTTTTAGATTCAGCTTTTGATAGTGCAAGTGATCTAATTAATTGAGTTTGAATGATYGAAAAAGTGGTTTCTATTCATGATGGGACAATCATCAGACAGTGTGGTTTCTAAATGTGTTTGTTCTCCTGTCAAAACCTTCAAAATGTTGCGATTCATCTGACCCTGTAGGAAGCTACCATGGCTAGCTCATTGTTTGCCTTGGGGTTATATTTTACTCCCAATTAAAGCAACACTCTTCCTGCACTTGCAGGAWGTCAATCCTGCCAGAGATTTTCCACACACTTTTGTCTAGTTTTAGGTTATAAGGCATGGCATGGTAAGGTAATCCTATATGAGACTATATTCAGGCTTTATAACTAAGTCATGGTTGAACTGAAGAAGAATGATTGGAGGAATGGAATGCACCCCCATCACTCTTTTATAGCTCCCTCCCTTGACAACAACTTTTAAAGATGTGATTTTCCCAAATTTTTWGCTAAGGCTTTGTTTGTCTTGTATGTAGTTGTGAGACAGTTGGTGTGAAGTAGCTGTGAACAGTTGTGACATCCTCAGCTCACGTTGTCTATTTGTTCAGTATGTCTGCGCATGTTGGTTCCATGGTTATAACAAGGTCCTGTCTTAGTAAAACCTTGATTCACATTGTTTATACAGTGTTTGGTTGATATGATCATTTTGTTCTGGAGATCCACGACGGATCTGCGTTCCAGATCGTCTTTAAACGACTTTCATGAAGTTTGCCTTTTGGGAGAGTGAACTCTCCGGTTCATGAGGAAGTTCTCAAAATGTACTGCCCTCGCATCTACCAAAGGGAGCATCACACTTATTTTCTTCATCTTAAGACTTCATTGTCTTCTTATGCAAATAGGTTTACATTCAGCTGGACAGTGGAGAGGCCTTGCTCCTAAGATGTGGCATGGGATCTGTGTTAGGGCTTTTGAGAGAAATGAAAACAGGCAAGAAGGCCCTTTGTTTTGGCCCAATGAATCAGTATTCCTTTGAGGGGACTCTAAAGGCCTTTCAGCAAGCGCTTGGCCTCTCCCTCCGCATGGCTGGAGCACAGAGAGGGAGAGGGAGCCTGCTGAGAGCCTGTTCTGTTCACACAAAAGCCCGGAGAAGCCCTCCACATTTGGGGCCGGGAGACGAGCGGGATTTGCTCGGCCGGCTGACGTGTGAAAGAACGGACTCATTTAATGGAGGCCTTTCTCTTGAAACTGAACTCTCAAAGAAGACTCTGTAATTTCCCAGCCCAGTAATGGGGGGGGGGGGGGGGGGTGGAGAGAGAGGAAGAGATGTATGGGTTATTGACACATTTAATGTATTCAAAGGGGATGCCTGTGGCCCACATATTAAGGGGATATACTGCCGTACTTGTTGATTGAGCACTCATCAAGTAATGGCAGAAGGCTTGAAGGCGTTCAGTTGATTCAGTGAGACAAAGGTTAACTAGGCAAAATATTATGATCGGATAACAGCAATGTAAGAATCCATTAGCCTACTTTCATCATGCATAACTGTCAACAGGAAAATGTCTGTAAGTGGTGTATAGATGTACACTACCGTTCAAAAGTTTGGAGTCACTTAGAAATGTCCTTGTTTTTGAAAGAAAATAAAATGTTTTGTCCATTAAAATAACATCAAATTGATCAGAAATACAGTGTAGACATTGTTAATGTTGTAAATTACTATTGTAGCTGTAGCTGGAATATCTTCATAGGCGTACAGAGGCCCATAATCAGCAACCATCACTCCTGTGTTCCAATGGCACGTTGTGTTAGCTAATCCAAGTTTATAGTTTTAAAAGGCTAATTGATCATTAGAAAACCCTTTTGCAATCATGTTAACACAGCTGAAAACTGTTGTTCTGATTAAAGAAGCAATAACACAGGCCTTCTTTAGACTAGTTTAATATCTGGAACATCAGCATAACGTCAAGAGTGAAGAGGCGACTACGGGATGCTGGCCTTCTAGGCAGAGTTGCAAAGAAAAAGCCATATCTCTGACTGGCCAATAAAAATAAAAGATTAAGATTGGCAAAAGAACACAGACACTTGACAGAGGAACTCTACCTAGAAGGCCAGCATCCCGGAGTCGCCTCTTCACTCTTGACGTTGAGACTGGTGTTTTGCGGGTACTATTTAATGAAGCTGCCAGTTGAGGACTTGTGAGGAGTCTGTTTCTCAAACTAGACACTCTAATATACTTGTCCTCTCGCTCAGTTGTGCACCGGGGCCTCCCACTCCTCTTTATATTCTGGTTAGAGCTAGTTTGCGCTGTTCTGTGGAGGAAGTAAGACACAAGGTACAAGATCTTCAGTTTCTTGGCAATTTTTCGCATGGAATAGTCTTCATTTCTCWGAACAAGACTGACGAGTTTCAGAAGAAAGTTATTTGTTTCTGGCCATTTTGAGCCTGTAAACGAACCCACATATACTGATGCTCCAGATACTCAACTAGTCTAAAGAAGGCCCGTTGTATTGCTTCTTTAGTCAGAACAACAGTTTTCAGCTGTGCTAACATAATTGCAAAAGGGTTTTCCAATGATCATTTAGCCTAAACTTGGATTAGATAACACAACGTGCCATTGGATCACAGGAGTGATGGTTGCTGATAATGGGCCTCTGTACGCCTATGTACAGTTGAAGTCGGAAGTTTACATACGCTTAGGTTGGAGTCATTAAAAATCGTTTTTCGGGCCTCCCGGGTGGCGCAGTGGTCTAGGGCACTGCATCGCAGTGCTAGCTGCGCCACCAGAGTCTCTGGGTTCGCGCCCAGGCTCTGTCGCAGCCGGCCGCGACCGGGGGGTCCGTGGGGCGACGCACAATTGGCCTAGCGTCGCCCGGGTTAGGGAGGGTTTGACCGGTAGGGATATCCTTGTCTCATCGCGCTCCAGCGACTCCTGTGGCGGGCCGGGCGCAGTGCGCGCTAACCAAGGGGGCCAGGTGCACGGTGTTTCCTCCGACACATTGGTGCGGCTGGCTTCCGGGTTGGAGGCGCGCTGTGTTAAGAAGCAGTGCGGCTTGGTTGGGTTGTGCTTCGGAGGACGCACGGCTTTCGACCTTCGTCTCTCCCGAGCCCGTATGGGAGTTGTAGCGATGAGACAAGATTGTAATTACTAGCGATTGGATACCATGAAAATTGGGGAGAAAAGGGGAGAAAAGTAAAAAAAAWATACTTGTTTTTCAACCACTCCACAAATTTCTTGTTAACAAACTATAGTTTTGGAAAGTCGGTTAGGACATCTACTTTGTGCATGACKCATTTAATTTTTCCAACAATTGTTTACAGACAGATTATTTCACTTAAAATTCATTGTATCACAATTCCAGTGGGTCAGAAGATTACATACACTAAGTTGACTGTGACTTTAAACAGCTTGGAAAATTCCAGAAAATGATGTCTTGGCTTTAGAAGCTTCTGATAGGCTAATTGACATCATTTGAGTCAATTGGAGGTGTACCTGTGGATGTATTTCAAGGCCTACCTTTAAACTCAGTGCCTCTTTGCTTGACATCATGGGAAAATCAAAATAAATCAGGAAGCTCAGGAAGGAGATGCGTTCTGTCTCCTAGAGATGAACCGTCATAAAAAAGCCAGACTACAGTTTGCAACTTGCCATGGGGACAAAGATCGTACTTTTGGGAGAAATGTCCTCTGGTCTGATGAAAGAAAAATAGAACTGTTTGGCCATAATGACTATCGTTATGTTTGGGGGAAAAAGGGGGAGGCTTGCAAGCCGAAGAACACCATCCCAACCGTGAAGGACGGGGGTGGCAGCATCATGTTGTGGGGGTGCTTTGCTGCAGGAGGCTGGTGCACGTCACAAAATAGATGGCATCATGAGGGAGGAAAWRTATATGGATACATTGAAGCAACATCTCAACACATCAGTCAGTTAAAACTTGGTCGCAAATGGMTCTTCCAAATCGACAATGACTCCAAGCATACTTCCAAAGTTGTGGCAAAATGGCTGAAGGATGATAAAGTCAAGGTATTCGAGTGGCCATCACGAAGCCCTGACTTCAATCCTATAGAAAATGTATGGACAGAACTGAAAAAGCGAGTGCGAGCAAGGAGTCCTACAAACCTGACTCAGTTACACCAGCTCTGTCAGGAGGAATGGGCCAAAATTCACCCAACTTATTGTGGGAAGATTGTGGAAGGCTACCCAAAACGTTTGACCCAAGTTAAACAATTTAAAGGCAATGCTACCAAATACTAATTGAGTCTATGTAAACTTCTGACCCACTGGGAATGTGATGAAAGAAATAAAAGCTGAAATAAATCATTCTCCCTGTTATTATTCTGACATTTCACATTCTTAAAATAAAGTGGTGATCCCAACTGACCTAAGACAGGGAATTTTTACGAGGATTAAATGTCAGGAATTGTGAAAAACTGAGTTTAAATGTATTTGGCTGAGGTGTATGTAAACTTCCGACTTCAACTGTAGATATTCCATAAAAATTTGCCGTTTCCAGCTACAATAGTCATTTACAACATTAACAATGTCTCCACTGTATTTCTGATCAATTTGATGTTATTTTAATGGACAAAACATTTGCTTTTCTTTCAAAAACAAGGACATTTCTAAGTGACCCCAAACTTTTGAATGGTAGTGTATTTGCGTGGTTTTCCATGTAATCATGGAAACAAAAATACAGATACTAGTAGGCTATGTTCATAGGCTAAAATGATCCAACAACTAAGATGAAGGACAGTTAGTTAACTGCAGAGTAACTTCAAAGTAAAGTTGTCTATAAACTTACTGAGAACAGAACAAAGTATGTTATAATAAGTACAGTGTACTGCATTGAGGTGCAGTAACTCATAGCAACACATATAGTGCCTTCAGAAATTATTCACACCCTTGACTTTTTCCACATTCCATATTACAGCCTGAATTTAGAGTAAATTGAGATTTTGTGTCCCTGGCCTACACACAATAACGCATAATGTCAAAGTGAAATTACACTGAACAAAAATATAAATGCAACATGTAACAATTTCAAAGATTTTACTGAGTTACAGTTCTTATAAGGAAATCAGTCAATTGAAATAAATAAATTAGGCCCTAGTCTATGGATTTCACATGACTGGGAATACAGTTGCATCTGTTGGTCACATATTTCTTTTTAAAAAAGCAAGGGTGTGGATCATAAAACTAGTCCAGCATTTGCGACCACCATTTGCCTCATGCAGTGCGACACATCTCCTTCAAATAGAGTTGATCAGGCTTTCGATTGTGGCCTGTGGAATGTTGTCCCACTCCTCTTCAATGACTCTGCGAAGTTGCTGGATATTGGCGGGAAATGGAACACGCTGTTGTACACGTCGACCCAGAGCATCCCAAACATGCTCAATGGGTGACATGTCTGTTGAATATGCAGGACTTGGAAAAACTGGGACATTTCAGCTTGTGTACAGATCCTTGCAACATGCATTATCATGCAGAAACATGAAGTGATGGCGGCGGATGAATGGCACGAGAATGGGCTTCAGGATTTCGTCATGGTATCTCTGTGCATTCAAATTGCCATCAATAAATTGCAATTGTGTTCATTGTCTGTGCTTATGTCTGCTCATACCATAACTTCACCGCCACCATGGGACACTCTGTTCACAACCGTCTGTACCTGGCCATCTGCCAGGTACAGACGATCTCTCAGGTGAAGCCAGATGTGGAGGTCCTGGGCTGGCGTGGTTACACTTAGTCTGCGGTTGTGAGGCCGGTTGGACGTACTGCCAAGTTCTCTAAAATGACGTTGGAAGCGGCTTATGGTAAAGAAATTAGTATAAAATTCTCTGACAACAGCTCTGGTGGACATTCCTGCAGTCAGCGTACCAATTGTACGCTCCCTCAAACTTGAAACATCTGTGGTGTTCTGTTGTGTGAGAAAAACTGCACATTTTAGAGTGGCCTTTTAATGTCCCCAGCACAAGGTGTACTTGTGTAATGGTCATGCTGTTTAATCAGCTTCTTGATATGCAACACTTGTTAGGTGAATAGATTATCTTGGCAAAATGCTCACTAACAGGAACAAATTTGTTCACAAAATTTGAGAGAAATAAGCTTTTTGTGCGTATGGAAAATTTCAGGGATATTTTATTTCAGCTCATGAAACATGGGACCAACACTTTACATGTTGCATATATATTTTTTGATTAGTGTATGTTTTTTTTTGTTTTTTGGGGGATAAAAATAAATGGTATAGAGCTAAGCACAAGCAAAAATCCTAGAGGTTCGAAAGCAGACTTGGTTCAGTCTGCTTTCGAACAGACACTGGGAGACAAATTCACCTTTCAGCAGGACAATAATCTAAAACACAAGGCCAAATATACACTGGAGTTGCTGACCAAGACGACACTGAATGTTCCTAAGTGGCCTAGTTACAGTTTTGACTTGAATCGGCTTGAAAATCTATGGCAAGACTTAAAAATGGCTGTCTAGCAATGATCAACAACCAACGTGACAGAACTTGAAGAATTTTTAAAAGAATAATGTGAAAATATTGCACAGTCCATGTGTGCAAAGCTCTTAGAGAATACCCAGAAAGACTCACAGCTGTAATCACTTCCAAAGGTGATTCTAACATGTATGGAGGTGTGAATACTTAAATGAGATAGTTCTGTATTTCATTTTCAATAGATTTGCAAAAATCTCTAAAAACATGTTTTCACTTTGTCAGTATGGGGTATTGTGTGTAGATGGGTAAAAAACATGTTTTTAATTCAGGCTGTAACACAACAAAATGTGGAATAAGCCAAGGTGTATGAATACTTTCTGAAGGCACGGTAGCTGACTAAACTCCACTCCATGGTGAAGGAAGTTTCTGATGAACTCCACCAACGGAGTGGAGCAGAGACCAGCCTTTTTGGAATTCAGGTCTGACTACATTGATTCACCCAAGATCAATACTTTAAAAATAATGTTTTTATTAAATGCTAACCTTGTACCTATGTTTGCCCTCTGTAGTTATGTGTCTTTGTGTGTTTGCTGTCAATAAACGTTAATCAAATACAAGTACTGACTGTGTACTTGTTGAGATTCAATTGGCACATGCGCATTTGCGCTGAGTTGCCATCTTAGATCAAGAGCGATGAACAAACAGTTGGTGGTTGTATATGATGGACAAACATAGGTACAAAGTTAGAAAGTTTCCTAGTCCTGACTAGCATGTGAAGGCGGCATTAGTAAGTTGATGCCCAACTCAACAGTCGATGAGGTGGCACGCAACCATTGGTTGATGCAATGCAACGCCTCCTTTGTTCCTCTGGTAATGTAGAGGTTAACCCAGGCCCTGCAGCCCTCAGCATCACTCCAACTCCCCAGGCACTCTCATTTGTTGACTTCTGTAACCGTAAAAGCATTCGTTTCATGCATGTAAACATTAGAAGCATCCTCCCTAACTTTGTTTTATTCACTACTTTAGCACACTCCGCCAACCCGGATGTCCTAGCCGTGTCTGAATCCTGGCTTAGGAAGGCCACCAAAAATCCTGACATTTCCATCCCTAACTATAACATTTTCCGACAAGATAGAACTGCCAAAGGGGGCGGAGTTGCAATCTACTGCAGAGATAGCCTGCAGAGTTCTGTCATACAGGTCTGTGCCCAAACAATTAGAGCTTCTACTTTTAAAAATCCACCTTTCCAGAAACAAGTCTCTCACCGTTGCCGCTTGTTATAGACCCCCTTCGGTCCCCAGTTGTGCCCTGGACACCATATGTGAATTGATCGCCCCCAATCTATCTTCAGAGTTCGTACTGTTAGGTGACCTAAACTGGGACATGCTTAACACCCCGGCCGTCCTACAATCTAAGCTAGATGCCCTCAATCTCACACAAATCATCATGGAACCTACCAGGTACAACCCTAAATCCGTAACCATGGGCACCACCTTAGATATCATCCTGACCAACCTGCCCTCTAAATACACATCTGCTGTCTTCAACCAGGATCTCAGTGATCACTGCCTCATTGCCTGCATCCGTAATGGGTCTGCGGTCAAACGACCACCCCTCATCACTGTCAAACGCTCCCTAAAACACTTCAGTGAGCAGGCCTTTCTAATCGACCTGGCCCGGGTATCCTGGAAAAAGCGAGAGGCTGAGCGAGATACACTGTGGAGTTAGTTGTCTAATGTGGCCTTTCAGCAGGACAAATAATGTAAAACACCCAAGCCTATATTCCTTGGAGTTGCTGACGCGAAAGACGTACACTGGGAATGTTCCTAAGTGGGCCTATGTTACGCAAGACGTGTACTTTGTTGATATACTGCATCAATCTGCTCGGGCTTGGATACCAGGTATGGATGGAGTAATGGGTGAGATAGACGCTTAAGGCTCCTTCAACACTTTAATTCGGGTTGCCTACAATGATATTTCTGCCTGTGTCGTCGTTCTTGGCAGCGCAGCTCATGGCCTAGATCTTCTCTGGGATAGTTGCCTACGGACGTGGTTGGGGTCCGCCTGGGCATAACTTAATGAATGGTGGTTGGAGGTGCCTGGTCTGCCTGGGGTCCATGGCAGCCGATGTGGTGGAACAGGAAGTACAGGGGAGGGGGACTTGAGCCATCGCCACCCCTGGTTGGTAGCTCCAGTTTGTTGTAGCAGTGGCAGCGTGGAGTATGTTGTTTTGCGTGGACCTGGCTGTCTTAGGGCTACACTGATCTACACTAACCACCCTGTGGTGAGGACGGCATGGGGACACTTCGCAGGAAGATGTTTCCTTATGAGAAAGTTAACGAGTTGTGCCACTAGTGGAAAAGAGGATAAGGGATTCAGTCTCTTCATGTGCTCGCAGTGTATCCTTTAGCGTGTGAGTTGGGGTGGCTCGCAGAAGTTCTTTTGTGAGAGGGATGTATCTATGAGGCCTCGCTTGCAACGCCGTCGTAAAGACTCATCAGCTGTAATTACGATACTTCGCAAAATAGGTGATGCACTATACAGTTCTCGACGGTAAAGTTGTAGCCTGATGTGTTGTGGTGTTACCATAGTGTGTGTGAATAGAGGGTGAAAGGTTCGTGGATTGTGGCTAATTTTCAATGAAGGAATTTTGTGCACAGTACTGGTCTTGAAACACTCGATGGGATTTCTTTCGCTTTTTGTCAGTATGCGGGGTGAAGGGTAGACAAACTATTGGTGGTGTTGTGAGATCTTGTAGAGGTTGTAATATTATAAGGGTAGATTATTTATAGGGTTCGTGATTGGGATGTTGGCTAGCCTCCATTTTCATCACAATCAACATCGTTTCGGAAAATAGCACTTCAATGGGCTTACTGCACGACGAAGCGGTGTTGAGTTTGCTAACATGACTTGGGTCTGAGAGAGGGTCACATACGGTTATGGCGGTGCACTCAACATGGTATTCTTTTTCTGTTGGCGGTGTTCGCTTGAAGGCAGCAGGGGACTATTCGCTGATGGACTCCTTTGCAAACATGGTTCCGGTAATCTCGGAGCTGAGCAGCTATGAAATTCCAGGTCTCGTTATTTTTGAGAATTGCAGAGGATGCTGTGGGATAAACAGATTGTTTCGAGATGGAATGGTATCACACCCTTAGACTCAGGTTAGTGTTTGGACTTTTTAAGGATACATGTAATCGATTTTGGGCTCATGTAATGTCCTAGGGACATTGCAGCTACACCGTATTACCTGGTAATTCCGCGTCCCTTTCGGTTGTCAGCTTCGTGTGTATTTGTGTCGTTTGTGTTGCTTCATGTCTAATGAATTTATGACTTGTTCTTGAGTAGAATTTTAAGGAGTATTTACAGATCTCTCACGGAGTTCCGGGGTCGACATGGTGACGTTAGAGTCTGGTTGATTCTGAACAATTGGGCAGGAAGTCCTTTTAACATTGTTGATTTTGACTCTGAGATTGAATTACTTTTTGATATCTATTCGGATGCGGAATCATTTTATGTCACGGGCTTGTAATGTTTTGCTTCATTTTCTTATGTATGATTTCATGTATATACGCAGGAAAGAGAGTACATGGGAGGTTATTAGTTCTGTTTGTTTGGCCTCACTGTATGTAACAATGTATGGGACCAACATGAGGATGGTGGTAATCTTTTTTGGTTAATTGAGTTTGGGACAAGTTATTACCACGCACTAGTTTTGCCCATTGACATTAAGTCATAATCGTTGTGACGCGCACTGCGTTGGGTCAGACGCAACAAAATGTGGGAGAGAAAGTTCCAGGGTTATGATACTTTTCTGAAGGCACTGGTATACATTCGCTATGCATGATTAGTGTTTAGATTGGAAATATTATGGTATATTGTCCCCACTTTCACAGATAAGAATTGTATGAGTAGAGTAGCTGGCACGTCTCTCAAACATAAGCTGAGTCTCGTATGCTCGGTTTATTGTCGAGCATGGGTGCTCGGTCTGGGTTATGTGGTCTCCAACTCTGGCTAAATGTAGATGGTGATAGGGGGTGTCCACATCAGCCACGACGTCCCATAATGACACAATGTCACTGACTCACAGACCATCAGATCTGCCAACTCCGTCCAGGCATTCGTCGGATTGATATTGATGGTGAAGTCCTGTGTTCATTCCGTTCGCGCATGAGGAATAAATGTCTGTTTCGATGCAATGTAAACTCATATAGATTAAGCATTCCTCCTCGGGTACCACCTGCTTGTATTTTATTCACGTCGTATTTTCTTTACGACGACGAGGCTCTAGTTGAGCGACTAACTGGCTTCTTTATGAGGGAGAATTAGTTCAAGTAAGGCCGATGTTTATATTTTTCTTGTTCCTAGCCAGTGTATCTGGGAACTCTCTCTCTTGTGCTACGGAGCATGGCACAACAAAAATTTATTCATGGAGACAATTTCATCCCTAACTTATAACATTTTCCGACAAGATAGAACTGCCAAAGGGGCGGAGTTGCAATCTACTGCAGAGATAGCCTGCAGAGTCTCTGTCATACACGGTTGTGTGCCCAAAAATTAAGAGCTTACAGACTTTAACAAATAATCCTATTTTCCAGAAACAAGTCCTCTCACCGTGTGCGCGTGCTTTGTTATAGACCCCCTTCGGTCCCCAGTTGTGCCCTGGACACCATATGTGAATTTGATCGCCCCAATCTATCTCAGAGTTCGTACTGTTAGGTGACCTAAACTGGGACATGCTTAACACCCCGGCCGTCCTACAATCTAAGCTAGATGCCCTCAATCTCACACAAATCATCATGGAACCTACCAGGTACAACCCTAATCCGTAACCATGGGCACCACTTAGATATTATTCTTCTTCGGCAGTTCCGCAGACCGCAAAACCTTTGGCTTCGCGCGCTCAGGGTAAGATAAGGATAAGGAGAACTTAGGCACTTCGAAATAGCCTGTCTTTCGAATTACAGGTATTCTCTTATACGCCCTCGTTGTTGTTCCAGGGCAGCTCGACAATGTGTTAGAATTTGCAGGAAAGTTTAGCTTTACAATTTTAGGTCAATTTTTTCAGATCTGCCTCTGCTCGGGCATCGCCGATAAAGTAACGTGGGCTCTTAAAGATTCTGGGTTCTGTGCTGAGCGGGCTCCAAGATAAATCGGATCTCGCCCTCACCGCCTCATCACTTGGTCGAAGAGGCGCTCCCTCACCACAACACTTCAGTGAGCAGTGCCTTTGCTTATTCGACTCATCATCTTGAGCCCGCGGCGCTAGTCACCTCTGTTGAAGGTCTATACTTGCGACCTTCGGGATCTCGGCTCGCCTAGAGACGAGTCGCCTGCGATATATGCGTCGCTTCCACTTTCAAAGTATTGTGGCCATATATACTGGGCCTCCGGCTTATCTTAATGGGAAGCACATGTAGTCGCCAAAATTACTTATGAAGGTAGAAGTTTGATAAGAAAATAGATTAGCGTGTGATTGTGACGATGGTGGTATTTGTCCCTTGGGTTGCAGAGCGTTGTTCCCTTGGGGATTCTTGGAGCTGCGGCCCTTTGATTCAGTGGGAGACAATAAGTCCGTCTTGGTGTGCTGTTTGTGTTCGTTTTGAAAGTATGGGCGGAACTGCCGGTCCAATGCCCCCCGCACAATTTGAGTTGATTTTGTGCCACGTATTGTGGGAGGGTGTGAGACTGTCAGCCAGAGCTTGCTCTGTTTGAGCTAGTACCACTAGTGTGGTTCCAGGTAAAGTCTAACAGGGCTTTTGTGACAGGATTTTCTGCGCAGAGAGAATACAGAAATTGTGCTTTTCAGCTCTTTGGTAGTCAGTTATGGTTTTCGCCCAGAAAGCTTTAGTTGGGGTATCGGAGTAAGGGCTTGCAGCATTGTAGAATTGTTCTATGCGGGGATCTTAAGTAAGCAATCTCTCCATATCGTTTAAAGTTCCAGTTATGGCATTGCGCTCTAGCTGGACCACTGGGGAGAGGTCAGGGCTGTAGACACCACATGGTTGCCACCCCGGGACGGGGCGGAATAAAGGGATCTCACCTGATATATGCCGCTACAGGTTCTTCTCAACCTGCTCTTCACGCATTTGAGTGTAGTTGTGAGAAGAGTGCTATATTTTAGTGGATGTCTGGGACACAGCCGCCAGCGGTAGCCAGTTGTCTGGCATGATTATGAATTCGCAAAGATATGAAATAAACGTTGACTACTATAGTAGAACACACTATCCACTCAATAGTAATTACAAAACGGATTTATACGAGTAACAGTTAGCTTAGGATACAGATACACGGTACCTTGATTCAGGTGCTCAATGACTAGCACGCGGAGAGACAGGAAAAAAAATAGTAACTTTCTGTCAACAATGAAGTGGCGCTAGAGCGAGTTGCCATAAGGTCAAAACTATGCAATGTCAACGCCACCGGGAATTAATGAAAGTAAGGAACATGGGCAATTAGGACTCTCAATCTCTCTAGTTTGGTGCGACATAATACCTTGCAAGTGCTGAATCACAGCTGGCCTTTATGGATGAGCATGAAGCATAACACCACAGAGACTAATTTAGGACTAAGACAAGGCATATCGGACAGAGACAGACAAATAGACACACAACTTTCACGCACGTGTGTGGTACCACGCATAAGCATGTCACTCATACTGTACACTCGGTCTCGTTCCCCAGCCACAAATTTAACAAACGCGCAAAAATAACATAAGTCAGAGCATATTGGTTAAGCGAACGGTACAGTAAATAGAATCTGCGCTCATTTGAGAGGTGGCGGGGTGGCTCCAGTAGTACTTCCAGGGCACACTGGGAAGTGAGCACCGGCGCTAAAGGACTTCAGAGTCGGGGACGGTACGCGTCGGGTGGGACGATCACTGCTCCAGGCGTCGGAGGGCGCTGCGCACGCGTAAGGCGCGGAGAACTAGCGACCGACAGCGACCTCTGACCACTTTGTGCCCTCAATAGAGGGTTCTCTAGGACACACTTGCTATAGCGTTTTGCACACTTTCGTCTCGCCCTTCCTCTCCAGTTGACCTTCTGAGTTGGCATGGCACACAACTCCTCGCTGCCTCTCCCTCCCCTCGACCCGCTTGGTCTAGGAATCCTCACCCGTACAGCGCTCTCCCCTCAGATATTTGGAGGGGAGTAGGCATGCGGTCGCTTCAGGAGACAGTTGGAGAGTAGCCAGGACATTGAAAGAGAGTCACTGTTCTACACGCACAGAATAGCAGTGTTTTAGGGCATTGGGCTTGATTGATATTGCTTTGATTTTAAACGCTTCCTATGCGCACCAACGGGTTATACTGAAGTGCAGGTCTTTAGTAGGACTTCTCTTCAGTTGCGTACATTGTAAGAGGATTACATGCACATGGTCCGAGAGAGACCGATGAGTTGTAGCTGTGGAAGGACATGAGAGGACGCAAGCTTCTTCCTTGAGGACTGAAGGAGGAGGTGTCACGAGCTCCGCGTTAACAGAAGAGGCCAATGGACTCGCGGAGCTGGCGTCTCCTTTTTTGGGAGGGAATTGGAGGGAGGGCAGGTCATTTTTGCGTCGTCAGTATTATTTGTTTGTTTTTTTTAATGCCCGAATTTTGCTCCCTGTGCATGATGAATGTTTTCGTTCTTTCTCTTTCAGACTGGCTTGTTGTCTAGGGCTCCACGCTCCTGCTGGGTTAATCATTAAGGTTCTGGCAATTCGTGGGCAGTAAAATTGGCTAATTTTACAGGGGTTTAAAATGGTGCCTGTTTGTGTTTCTAACGCTGTGTTATTTTTGTTGTTTGAGAACATAGATGGCAAGGGGAGGGAAGGATCATGAGAAGAGGCTGCGTGATTATAGATAAGTAATGGGAGTAAGATAGGCGCATAAAAACAGGGTCGATTGATAATGTCAAAAAGATATGTCTTCCTTTAAGGGGCCTGGATTTTCATGCGGGTTGTTCACGTGGCAGAGTTAAACGGTGGCACTGGACGCACTCAGCCTCTGATACACGCGTTGACGCGTAGTAGTGCAGACTCAGCTCTGCAGTCGCTACCTCTGACTGAGGTTGGCTAGCTTCACTGCAGCGCCACTGTATATGCTGGGGAGAACTAGCGAAGGGGTGTGAGTGGAGTTTCGAGTCGGAACGCATCATACGACTGGGAGAGGGGGCAATGTCATATAGAAGGAGAAGAAGACGGTTTCTATTCGTCATGACTCATGCATGATCCCTTTATGCGAAGAAGAGAGGCTTGATGAGTGAGCTATGCGCAGACAGCGGGATCAGAGCAGTTGACTGTACTGGCGCGTAGTCTGGCAAAGGAAGCGTCCCTGAGGCTGGGGTCATTGAGGACTATTGAGCTCTTGGCTGGCGACGCCCTTTGCACTCTCGCATTGGCTGGCCTCGGGTAGGCGGCGGGGCATCTGGCAATAGCGTGGAAGGCCACTGTGGACTTCTTTGCGGGGCGCTGTCTAGGGCAAGAATCCCTCGGAGAAGGTGGTGGAGGCACTGGGACTTGATCTAGTCCTGGGGCTCATGCTTGGCAGCCTCGCACTGGACATAAGGGCTTTGGTCTAAGCTCGTCGTCATGGCAGCGGAAGCTTCGGTGAGAAATGGGCATGCTTGAGCGTCGGTCTACTGTGGCAGGTACACGAACTCTCCGGTAGAATGATTCGTGGGCTGGAACGAGACTCTGGATCTATTTCGGTCGAGCATGGTCATCGGACTGAACGGACGTGGCATTCGCGGTAAGAACTGTCGGCTCGGATGTCTACTTCGTGGACCGCGTACCGGAATGGATTGGCAGGAAAGGTCATTTGCACTCGTGCTTCTCGTCAGTTACACGGGATTGAAAGGACTTTGATCCTCTTGCACTTGGGCAGGTAGATGGCGGAGCGTGCGGAGACAATGGACTTGGAGAGTGCTATCCTTCGCCCTGAGTATAGACGACGTGGGCAGAGGCACGTGCTTTGATACTATCTCTCTGGCAGGTACACTGAGCTGGGCTGTGTCGAGTGGTAGCAGGCGAGGGCGGTATAAGGACTTGGGATCTGACGGTCTGGGCCAGGAGCTTATGCGAGTGGGCGTCACTAGAAGAAACCTCTCGAGAAAGCAGACACACATGAGTTGCTGGGACTCGCTGTTGACTGGTCTTCTGATTCTTTGCAATCGGGTCGTCTGAGGGGAGCATATGTTAGGCGTGGAAGGGGTAACTTCATGTTCCTCGGCTTATCGCGCGGGAATCAATGGCAGTCTGCCATCCTGGAACGGTCTGGTCGTCCGCACGACTTAATACGGTAGAATAGAGGCTTCAGCATATTAGGATGGACAGTGTCGCTATTGTGCAGTTTAATGTATTTAGGTTTTGCAAAGCGAGGCGACGCACCAGTCCTTCTAGAGTATAAGGCGCTGGGCAGATGCAGTAACCTTTGGCTGGCTATGTGTCTTCAGATGTTCCGTGCGCTTCGTTGGTCTGCCGGACATGTTGCAACATTGTTCCAAGAGTATCTAGAGATCTCCAGAGATCTCCTATGTCACGTGGTCCCGGCTCGAGTGCTAGGAGGCAGTGGAGCAGGTCAGCTTGGCTACGACGGTGTCCTGCACTCGTGGGGCCACTGACCGTAGGGAGGATATCTCTGGGTTGGCTATAGTTGTCACAAGATGTCTTTCGGAGGATTTAGGGGGCGTCAGTGGTGCGGATGGGAGTCGAGAGGGCTGGGACTCATCGCAAGTTAGGTACTTGTGGGGCTATTGGGGTCGTTTTCTTTAGATGGCAGAAGTGGTCCTAGATCAGGGGTTTACTCGTTGTTAGCGCGTGTAGGTGAGGTGGAGTTTTCAATGGTGTCAGGACTCGGTGCCTTACAGCACGTGGGGCCTGCAGGTTGATGGGGTTCCTCAACAGCAAGGCAGCTGTTTTATTCGTTGTCTCTGGGGATTGGGCGAGGATGTCATGACTGGCTAAAGGTGCCTGAGGCGATGCTTGCGCCTCTCAGTGGGCTAGGTTCGCTAGCTCAGACGGCCGCTGGTGTCAGGCAGGGGCGAGTTCCTGTTCTACCGATGGGTAACGTGGGCTCTGGTCAGCAGGCAGGTCAGGTCTCATGTGGTTGATGACGGGGGTCGCACGGTGCACCGGGTGTTCTAGTGTGTATCTTTGGGTTGTGAGCTCAGGATTTGGGTTCGACGTGCTTGTGCGATTAGTGCTATTATGCAGGCAGCTCAATGACAGAGTCGGTCTATGGGGCATGGAGGTCCAGAGGAGGGCCTTGGGCAGTGTAGCTTGGAGACGGCGGACTTGGTGCATCAGACGGCCCGACAGACTCGTCGAGGAACCTGGTGAACTTGCGGAGTCAGGGGATCGAGGACAGGGACCGAGGACAAGGGTAGGCCGCGTGCGTGGGCTGTTTTCTTCAGGGTACTGCCTGGATGAGGCAAATCATGGACTTGTTTGAGACACCGAAAGACCTATACATATTGCTAAGTAAGCGAAGCGTACGCAGGAACAGGGCATAATCACTGGAATTCATATACGATTGTGACTGTGTGGATGACTAATATGCACGGTGGTGTTGTCTAGAGGTGTACTGTGATTATGTCCGGCGGGTGGAAGGGGCGTAATTGCTTTGTGTTCTAGATTCCAACTAGTAGACATGTGTAATATCTAAGCAGGGGTGGGACATTCTAACAGAGATACCAACTACAAGGTTCAGAAATTTTAATAGGGAGAATCCGGTTACTAATGATGTGTGTAAAGATCATCTCGCATGCTGCAGAGACGCGAGTGCGTGGAAGCGCAGAAGGCAAGAGCGGGGATCTAGGAAGACGACTCACTGAGGCATACAGGGCTATCTGGTGGACGTCATGTGTGTGAATTGGACGACTGACAGTGGTGGTGACGGTCAAAATATGGTAAGGGTCATTATTCAGTAGAAGGGCGGTGGATATGGAGAGAGTGTGCTCGGATGTAGTTATCCAGGTATAGCGCGAGAGCAGGGTGCGCTACAGAGTGACTCCTCTTGAAGAGTCACTCACGTGGATGTCCATTGAGGGGCAACTCTGTCAACAGGGGCCTCTAATGGTGCCTACCTGGTTGAGGATGGGGATGCTAATGTTCTCTACCACGTCAAGTGCCTGGTAGATGGGCCGCATAGTGCGGGAGGAGTGTATAGTGAGGTAAGGGCTACCGCGGGTGCTGTTTGCTCTCAGAGCTGCTCATCGTCTAGTCACGCGGTGCCGCGATCTTAGGTACAGCCATGCGTAAGGCTGGGTGCCATGTATGGACGAGGAGAAGCGGCAACTCGGAGACCAGACACGCGAGATCCTTCGATAGTGAGTGGCTACCGGGGCTCTGTGTGGCGGTGAACTACAGGTGTGGCGGAGCAAGGTTGGTGCTCATCACGTTCGTGATTGATGCTCCGGGGTTCCGCGTCTTTACGTGGGAGCTGGGAATATGGATTACGCACTCTCGTGTTTGCTAAGGCACACGTTTAACAGCGAGACATCCGGTGGGCGCTCTTCCGCATAACACGGTGTCTGCTCGTACTCCCGCTCTCCACGGTAAGCATGGGAAGTGGGTGCAGGTTTCCTACCTTGACCTCGCCACACTAACCCTTTAGCCCCCCCCCCCCCCCCCCCCCCAATACATTTTTGGATTTCTTCTCGGGCTTCCAGCCACGCTTCCGTGCTGCCTGCCTCATCCACCGCTCCTGGGCTTTAGCTGCCTCCATCTCTTCACGAGAGCGGCGATATTCTCCAATGTGAGCCCAGTGTCCTTTTTCCTCAGAATTTCCTCCCATGTGCCAGGAGAGTCCTGTGTAGTGGGTCCGCTGCTGCTGCTGCTTGCTGCCCGTAGCCACGCTGCTTGGTCCGAGTTTTGGTGGGTGGTCTGGTAACGGGCAAGCCTTCCCTCTCTTTCACGAGGAGAGAGAGTGTAACAGGGATCGTGGGACGCAACGACTGGCAGTTGTTGCCAAGTTCCTTGTGCAAATTCAGTGTTTATATATCGTGGTTTACATGTAAGTAAAATCTGTGAAAATAACTACCTTACAAAACCTGAATAGTAATCAAAGTTGGCAAACCGATGACAATTGTTTCATTATTTTCAAATTAATTTTTCTCCGTTTTCCCTTTCTGGTTGGTCATGACAAAATGATTGTCAGGAGCTGAGTGAAGGACAAGCCACTCTTTGTCTGCATTGATAATCCCAATCACAAGATACTAGCCACTTTAATGATATGTATTTGTTCTCAGATTGCAGCGATCAGGATTGATACTGGATTTTGATCTGAGTCTTGCCTTCCGTGATTTTGAAGAACCTATTATGTAGGTCCGGAATCACAGAACAGAGCAGAACGTAACACGGATTGTTTTCATGAGCATTATTTGATACTTGTCCTTCAGCTCTTCTTAGTTTGTCTCTACTGTGTCTTCCTGACCTTAATTTTGTTTCAGTAAACAAGCAAGACGACTCATGAAGCACTGAGTGGTGCAGGACGTGTAGCATCTACGAGATTTATCGATGCATTTGTCGATTATAGTATTTTTTTCTTCACGGCTTGTGGGCCATTGCTTGTCCACCTTTGGCTTACGTCTGCTACCTGCGGCCACATCGTGTTCAGATGCATCCGCTTCTGGCAAGCAACTTGCTGCCGCCCCCCCTCCCTCCCGGCGTTCT